>NC_056435.1:45564653-45864653 GCF_018296145.1 Oncorhynchus tshawytscha | reverse complement strand
TTTTGTCTCATAGTTGAAGTGTACCTATGATGAAAATTACAGGTCTCATCTTTTTAAGTGGGAGAACTTGCACAATTGGTGGTTGACTAAATATTTCTTTGCCCCACTGTACCACCTCAGTCAGAGTTTGACACTACGATAGCATTGAATGAGCTGTATTCCGCCATAAGCAAACAAGAAAATGCTCACCCAGAGGTGGCGCTCCTAGTAGGGACTTTAATGCAAGGAAACTTTAATCCGTTTTAACACATTTTCTATCCGCATGTTAAATGTGCAACCACAGGGAAAATAACTCCATGGACCACACACACACTGCACACACAGAGACGCATACAAAGCTATCCCTCGCCCTCCATTACAAGCCAAAATTAAAGCAGGTAGCACCAGTGACTAGATCAAAAAAAAAAGTGGTCAGATGAAGCCGATGCTAAGCTACAGGACTATTTTGCTAGCACAGACTGAAAAATGTTCCGGGATTCCTACAATGGCATTGAGGAGTACACCACATCTGTCATTGGCTTCATCAATAAGTGCATTGATGATGTCGTCCCCACAGTGACCGTGCATCCAGTTGAAGTCGGAAGTTTACATACACTTACGTTGGAGTCATTAAAACTCATTTTTCAACCACTCGACAAATGTCTTGTAAACAAAATATAGTTTTGGCAAGTCGGTTAGGACATCTACTTTGTGCATGAAACAAGTCATTTTTCCAACAATTGATAACAGACAGATTATTTCACTTATAATTCACTTCATCACAATTCCAGTGGGTCAGAAGTTTACATACACTAAGTTGACTGTGCCTTTAAACAGCTTGGAAAATTCCAGAAAATGATGTCAAGGCTTTAGAAGCTTCTGATAGGCTAATTGTAATCATATGTGTCAATTGGATGTGTACCTGTGGATGTATTTCAAACTCAGTGCCTCTTTGCTTGACATCATGGGAAAATCAAAAGAAATCAGCCAAGACCTTAGAAAATAATTGTAGACCTCCACAAGTCTGGTTCATCCTTGGGAGCAATTTTCAAATGCCTGAAGGTACCACATTCATCTGTACAAACAATAGTACGCAAGTATAAACACCATGGGACCACGCAGCCGTGCAAAACAAGTCCTATATCGACATAACCTGAAAGGCCGCTCAGCAAGGAAGAAGCCACTGCTCCAAAACCACCATAAAAAAGCCAGACTACGGTTTGCAACTGTATATGGTTACAAAGATCGTACTTTTTGGAGAAATGTCCTCTGGTCTGATGAAACAAAAATAGAACTGTTTGGCCATAATGGCCATCCATTATGTTTGGAGGAAAAAGGGGGAGGCTTGCAAGCCGAAGAACACCTTCCCAACCATGAAGAATGGGGGTGGCAGCATCATGTTGTGTGGTTGCTTTGCTGCAGGAGGGACTGGTGCACTTCACAAAATAGATGGCATCAAGAGGGAAATTATGTGGATATATTGTAGCAACATCTCGAGACATCAGTTAGGAAGGTAAAGCTTGGTCACAAATGGGTCTTCCCAATAGACAATAACCCCAAGCAAACTTGAAAAGTTGTGGCAAAATGGCTAAAGGACAACAAAGTCGAGGTATTGGAGTGGCAATCACAATGCCCTGACCTCAATCCTATACAAAATTTGTGGGCAGAACTGAAAAAGCGTGTGCAAGCAAGGTGGCCTACAAACCTGACTCAGTTACACCAGCTCTGTCAGGAGGAATGGTTCAAAATTCACCCAACTTATTGTGGGAAGCTTGTGGAAGGCTACCTGAAACGTTTGACCCAAGTTAAACAATTTAAAGGCAATGCTACCAAATACTAATTGAGTGTATGTAAACGTCTGACCCACTGAGAATGTGATGAAAGAAATATAGGCTAAAATAAATCATTCTCTCTACTATTATTCTGACATTTCACATTCTTAAAATAAAGTGGTGATCCTAACTGACCTTAGACAGGGAATGTTTACTAGAATTAAATGTCAGGAATTGTGAAAAACTGAGTTGAAATGTATTTGGCTAAGGTGTATGTAAACTTCCGACTTCAACTGTACTTACCCCAACCAGAAGCCATGGATTACAGGAAGGATCCGCACTGAGATAAAGGCTAGAGCTGCCGCTTTCAAGGAGTGGGACTCTAACCTGGAAACTTATAAGAAATCCCGCTATGCCTTCCAACGAACCATCAAACAGGTAAAGCATCAATACAGGACGAAGATCGAGTTGTACTACACTAGTTCAGACGCTCGTCGGATGTGGCAGGGCTTGAAAACAATTACAGACTACAAAGGGAAGCACAGCCGGAAGCTTCCCAGTGACAAGAGCCTACCAGACGAGCTAAACTACTTCTATGCTCGCTATGAGGCAAATAACAATGAAACATGCATGAGAGCGCCAGTTATGCATGGAAGACTGTGTGATCACGCTCTCCGCAGCCGATGTGATTAAGACCTTTTAAACAGGTCAACATTCACAAGGCCGCAGGGCCAGACGGATTACCAGGACGTGTACTGGGAGCATGTTCTGACCAACTAGCAAGTGTCTTCACTGAAATTTTCAACCTCTCCCTGTCCGAGTCTGTAATAACATGTTTTAAGCAGACCACCGTAGTGCCTGTGGCCAAGAACACTAAGGTAACCTACCTAAATGACTACCGACCCGTAGCACTCACGTCTGTAGCCATGAAGTGCTTTGAAAGGCTGGTCATGGCTCACATCAACACCATTATCCCAGAAACCCTAGACCCACTCCAATTTGCATACCGCCCCAACAGATTCACAGATGATGCCATCTCTATTCCACTCCACACTGCCCTTTCCCACCTGGACAAAAGGAGCACCTATGTGAGAATGCTATTCATTGACTACAGCTCAGCATTCCACACCATACTGCCCTCAAAGCTCATCAATAAGCTAAGGACCCCGGGACTAAACACCTCTCTCTGCAACTCGATTCTGGACTTCCTGACGGGCCGCTCCCAGGTGGTAACGGTAGGTAACAACACATCCGCCACGCTAATCCTCAACACGGGGGCCCCTTAGGGGTGCGTGCTCAGTCCCCTCCTGTACTCCCTGTTCACTCATGACTGCACGGCCAGGCACGACTCCAACACCATCATTAAATTTGCCGATGACACAACAGTGGTAGGCCTGATCACAGACAACAACGACACTGCCTATAGGGAGGAGGTCAGAGACCTGGCCATGTAATTCCAGGACAACAACCTCTCCATCAACGTGATCAAGACATAGGAGATGATTGTGGACTACAGGAAAACGAGGACCGAGCACGCCCCCATTCTCATCGACGGGGCTGCAGTGGAGCAGGTTGAGAGCTTCAAGTTCCTTGGTGTCTACCGACAAACAAACATGGTCCAAGCACACCAAGACATTCTTGAAGCGGGCACGACAAAACCTATTCCCCCTCAGGAGACTGAAAAGATTTGGAATGGGCCCTGAGATCCTTAAAAGGTTCTATAGCTGCACCATCGAGAGCATCCTGACCGGTTGCATCATCGCCTGGTATGTCAACTGCTTGGTCTCCGACCACAAGTCACTACAGAGGGTAGTGTGAATGGCCCAGTACATCACTGGGGCCAAGCTTTCTGCCATCCAGGACCTCTGTACCAGTTGGTGTCAGAGGAAGGCCCTAAAAATTGTTAAGACTCCAGCCACCCTAGTCATAGACTGTTCCCTCTGCTACCGCATGGCAAGCTGTACCGGACCACCAAGTATAGGTCCAAGAGGCTTCTAAACAGCTTCTACCCCCAAGCCATAAGAGTCCTGAACATCTAGTCAAATGGATACCCAGACCATTTGCATTGCCCCCCCTAATCTCACCACTGCCACTCTCTGTTGTCATCTATGCATGGTCACTTTGATGACTCTACCTACATATACATACTACCTCAACTGGCCGGTGACCCCGCACATTGACTCTGTACCTCTGTATATATTGTTATTTTTTGCTGCTGCACTTGAATTACTTTGATCTCTTATTTTTTTTTATTTTTTTTTATTTTTTTTTTAAACTGCACTGTTGGTTAGGGGCTCGTAAGTTAGCATTTCACTGTAAGGTCTACACCTGTTGTATTCGGCGCATGTGACTAATACAATTTGATTTAAATAATGCGTTGAATGCACCATTTACCAAGGCAGAGATGAAAATGGCAATCGGTAAGGCTGGGTTAACTTCGCCTGGGAAAGATGAGGTGTGCTATGATATGTTGGCCCATCTTAGTGATGAGGCACAGGATAAGGTATAGGTGTTGTACAACAGAGTGTGGGAGAAGGGGAAACTACCAGGCAGCTGGAAAGAGGCAGTAGTGGTACCAATCTGGAAGCCAGGAAGGACCCAATGAGGCAAACAAGCTATCTGCCAATAGCTGTAACCTTACATGTATGTAAGGTTATGGAAAGTATGATTACAGAAAGGCTAACTTACTTCCCGGAGAGGTGGGGACTAGTATCGCCACATCAGAGTGGATTCAGGAAGGGGAGGGGAACTATGGACTCAGTGCTCTTATTATAAGCAGAGGTCAGGAAGGCTCAGTGAACAAGGAGACTGTTGTAGCTGTCTTTTTTGATGTGGAGATGTGGAAGGAGGGGTTGTTAATCAAGCTTGATATTATGGCAGTAGCAGGAAGAACGTACAACTGGATTAAGGATTTCCTGTTTGGAAGGTCTGTCCAGGTGAGATTGGAGAAGTCTCTATCAGGCAGCTACCTGGTGGATAAAGGTACACCGCAGGGGAGCGCGATTAGTCCTTTGTTGTTCTCAATCATGATCAATGATGTTTACTGTCAGGTACAGCCGGATGTTAGGTTGTTATTTTCAGAATATGGGGCCTTATGAAAGAGGGGAAGAAATGTGCCATATATAGTCAGGAAGCAATTGATGAGGTAGAGCAGTTGGCATTAATGTGGTGATTCAGGTTCTCTGTAGCGACAACTCAGTGTTCTTTACCAGGAGGAAGAATACCTCAAGGTATGCTTGAGGTTATATGGGAGAAACTTGGGAGAGGTTGGGGGCCTTCAAGTTCCTTCGGGTGTACTTTGACACTAGGCTGACCTGGGCAGAACACACATAGTGGTGTGAAAGTGTAAGAAGGTGCTAAATGTGATGCACTGTCTGATGGGTGTTCCTTATTGAGGACCATGTATGTTGTATTGATCCAATCTGTAATAGACTATGGCAGTATAGAGTATGGTTCGGCAGCCCGGACCTCATTGGAAAGGTTAGGTGTCATACAGGGGCAAGGACTCAGAATATGTAGTTTCGGACATCCCCAGTGTCTGCACTACAGGTGGAAATGAGGGATATGCCACTGCAGATTAGGAGACAGCCGTTAGCAATGAATCATTTAACTAGGCAAGTCAGTTAAGAACAAATTCTTATTTACAATGACAGCCTACCCCAGATGACGCTAGGCCAATTGTCCCGATGGGACTCCCAATCACGGACAGTTGTGATACAGCCTGGATTCAAACCAGGGACTGTAATGACACCTCTTGCACTGAGATGCAGTGCCTTAGACTGCTGCGCCACTCAGGACCCCAAGACATGGGGTGTCTCATCCTGTGAAAGGGATTTTACAGGCATGCTGGGAACGTGAGCGAGGACAGAACACAAGCTTAGGGAGGGTGTGTAATATCCAGGCGAAGGAGATGGGACTGTATGGAAGGGAGTTTAGTCAAACAGTAGCTATTCCTGTAAACCCACCATGGCTACTCCCGCCTCCAGTATTTGATCTAGAACTGTTGGAGAGATTACGGGAAAGATGGGGAGGGAGTTGATCCATCTGATTTGTTTAATAGACGCCTGGATACTGTATCAGGATTTTGTGGCCATTTACAAAGATGTTTCAAAAGATCCAAGAACAGGACATACTGGATCAACATTTGTAATGCAGGATTGTGGGAGGGCAGTCAGGAAACGTATTACAGATCATCTGTCTATATATATATATATGGCAGAGCTGATGGCCATACTATTGGCCTTGCAGTGGGTGGGGGAAGTCAAGCCAGACAGAGTAGTTATTTGCTCTGATTCATGTGCATTGTTGATGATTCCGTAGTCCTTTAGCTCAAATAGCAGACAAGACCTGCTTTATGATGTACTACAAACCCATGGCAGGATTAGACAGATGGGTATACAGATAGGATTTACTTGGGTCCTAGCCCATGTGGGGGTGGAGGGGAATGAGGCAGTTGATGTACTGGCTAAACAAGCACTTAGTAGTGTTGATGTTGTTGCTTCAATTAGCAAGGCAGAGGCAAACAGTCTGATATGGACAGTCATGGTGCAGAGATGGCAGGAGCAGCAGAAGAGAGATACTAAGGGCAGGCATTTATTTCAAGTACAGGGGAAAGACAGGAAAGAGGACAGAAGAGAGAGGAGGCTATTTTTTACAAGATTAAGGGTGGGACACAAACGGTTAAATAATACTTGAAATGTGATAAAGCATCCAATAGGAAAGTGTAATTATTGCCAGGAAACAGAGTGGAGCATGTATTGATAGTGTGGGCAGTATGCATAGATCTAATATGAAGGGGATACATTACATTCGTTTAAAGGGTATAATGAGTTGAACGTCATTAGATACAGTCTCAAATAGTTTGTTATATTTTAAGAAAAACGGTGCAGGCAGGTAGGATTTAGTTTCTCCCCGTCTCTGGCCCAACCTCCAATACAGTAGGCAGCGGTAATGCACCATAAAGTTGGATGTCGATAAATCCCACCAAAGAAGTAGTTCACTCTTCAGGGAACTATCGCTACCTGCTGGTAGCTAGCGCTAACACAGCTTCCTCAAAACAGAGAAAATGGCCGGTCAAGAAGATCCTGTGCAGAGGGAGATTCACCAAGATTGGGCAAATCGAGAATACATTGAGGTTATCACGAGCAGTATCAAGAAAATAGCAGATTTTCTAAATTCCTTCGGTAAGTACTCAGTAGCTAGATGACTTGGCAACAGCAACAAAAAGGCTGTCAATGTGAAGGCCTAACCTACTTCCAGCCCTGCTGGTCTTCTTGGCTAACGTAGTACGTTAGTTGGTTTCCATCCAAGACAGCAATAATATACCTGCAGTACAACTCTCTTACTAATATGTATAACACGGGTTAAGAATTATACTTGCAATGTTATGGCTACGTTTACTTTATCGCGCAATCGATGGAACAGGTTCACTGCGCTTCCTATCTAATTGCGATGAGATTGGACTGAACTCGATACACGAATGTTTATTTTGTAAATACATGTAGTATAAACTTAACATAAGATGAAGTGAGCCAACACTGATTTTGTATCTGTGTGTTCTAAAATGGATAGCTAGCACCAGTTTGCAACGAGTGTGAACTTGGATTATTAAGGAGGGGTGTATCTGTGCGATGCCGACGATGAGTATATGACGTGTCTCGTCTACGCCCAGGAAGCTCTGGGAGCGTTGAAGTCTAAATACTTTCCTTACTCACCAAATGAGCATCACTTAGCTACTATCTCCATTTACTCCCGTTAAGGCCGGTATGTACTTTCAAACTTAAATGTACATGCATCCGTGCAGGTCGGAAGACTACAACAGCCCTTGACATTGGCGGTGCATAATAGTTTGTACCGACAGATGTAATGTATTGAGTAAACCTATCATTATAGAACAGGGCTCTTCAACCCTGTTCCTGGAGATCTACCCTCCAGTAGGTTTTTACTCCATCCCCAGTTGTAACTAACCTGATGCATTTTATAAACCAGCTCATTATTAGAATCATGTGAGCTAGATTAGGGTTGGAATGAAAACCTGCAGGATGGTAGCCCTCCAGGAACAGATTGGGGAGCCCTGTTATAGAATATGCATATGATTGCAACGTCTGCCTATGCCCACACAGTTTAAACATTTTATATTTTTAATACCCTCAAACACCAAGTTAATTTCAAAATAGGCCATTGCTGTCAATTGTGAATGATAATTCTTTCAATTTTACCAGTGGCATGCAGATGCACTTTCAATCATTTGATTGATCTCAATTATTTTAATGGGAATAGCCTACGCATTTCGATCTTCTTGAATTACTGTTTTGTGAGCAAATTAGCACAGTTGGTGTTAACTATTAGCTTTTCTTGTATTTTGTTTCAATCAAATCATATATCCCGCTTAGTGGTGCCCTCTGTTGTGTTTTGGCGCATGAGAAAATGTGACTATTCAGCTTCATCTAACCATTAGGGCTCCTGAGTGCATCTCAGTGCAATTGGAGTCACTACAGTCCCTGGTTCGAATCCAGGCACAACCGCCCGTGATTGGGCGCACAATTGGCCCAGCGTCGTCCGGGGTAGTCCGTCAATTGTAAATAAGAATTTGTTCTTAATGGACTTGCCCACTTAAATAAAAATCATAAAATCTCACTAAACATTTTTTTTTTGAGTAACTATGCTGTTATATTCGGTTATGTTAAATATGAAATAATCGTTATGTGATCTTGCGAGACACTGCTTCAGCTTTGATCTAACACAATTGTGAGAAGTAACAATATTTTATTTGTAATAATAAGTGATGAGTAGGACTATTAGGCATAGGCAACATATCTTGAGTGTTATTTTAAACTATCGGAGCGCCCTTCGTGGTTCTGAAAGGACAGCGCTAGGATCGAGCAATGATGTTAGAGAAGTTGAACCAACTTGTGGTGCTGAAGCATAGCTGAATCATAGCTCTGCCATTCAGCCAGTTCATGATTATTTTGTTGTTGTTGCAGTATAGCCTAATAGGCTTACGACTTCGTTATGGAAGTTGGAGCTGGAGGGGTTGGCTGCTGCCTTATCGGCTCAGACTGGAATATGTTCCGGGATTCTTCCGATAGCATTGAGGAGTACACCACATCAGTCACTGGCTTTATCAATAAGTGCATCGAGGATGTCGTCCCCACAGTGACTGTATGTACATACCCCAACCAAATCGTACTACACCTGATGCTTGTCGGATGTGGAAGGGCTTGCAAACTATTACAGACTACAAAGGAAAGCACAGCCGAGAGCTTCCCAGTGACATGAGCCTACCAGACGAGCTAAACTACTTCTATGCTCGCTTCGAGGCAAGTAACATTGAAACATTCTTGAGAGCATCAACTGTTCTGGACGACTGTGTGATCACGCTCTCTGCATCCGTTGTAAGGCAATTTAAACCGTTCAACATTCACAAGGCCGCAGGGCGGACGGATTACGGATTACCAGGATGTGTACTGCGAGTATGTGCTGACCAACTGGCAAGTGTCTTCACCTAACATTTTCAACCTCTCCCTGTCCGAGTCTGTAATATCAACATGTTCCAAGCCGACCACCATAGTCCCTGTGCCCATGAACACTAAGGTAACCTGCCTAAATGACGACTGACCCGTAGCACTCACGTCTGTAGCCATGAAGTGCTTTGAAATGCTGGTCATGGCTCACATCAACAGCATTATCCCAGAAACCCTAGACCCACTCCAATTTGCATATACCGCCCCAACAGATCCACAGATGATGCAATCTCTATTGCACTCCACACTGCCCTTTCCCACCTGGACAAAAGGAACACCTATGTGAGAATGCTATTAATTTACTACAACTCAGCGTTCAACACCATCGTGCCCTAAAAGCTCATCACTAAGCTAAGGACCCTGGGACTAAACACCTCCCTCTGCAACTGGATCCTGGACTTCCTGATGGGTTGCCCCCAGGTGGTAATGTTAGGTAGCAACACATCCGCCACGCTGATCCTCAACACGGGGGCCTCTCAGGGGTGCGTGCTCAGCCCCTGTACTCCTGTACTCCCTGTTCACTCTTGACTGCACTGCCAGGCACAACTCCAGCACCACCATTACATTCGCTGATGACACAACAATGGTAGGCCTGATCACAGACAACGATGAGACAGCCTATAGGGAGGAGGTCAGAGACCTGACCATGTGGTGTAAGGAAAACAACCTCTCCTTCAACGGGATCAAGTGGGTAGTATATGGGGCTTTGGTGACAAAACGGATGGCACTGTGATCGACTACATCCAATTTGCTGAGTAGTGTTGGAGGCTATTTTGTGAATGACATCGCCAAAGTCAATGATCGATAGGATAGTCAGTTTTACGGGGGTATATTTGGCAGCATGAGTGAAGGATGCTTTGTTGCGAAATAGGAAACCGATTCTAGATTTAATTTTGGATTGGAGATGCTTAATGTGAGTCTGGAAGGAGAGTTTACATTCTAACCAGACACCTAGGTATTTGTAGTTGTCCACATGTTCTAAGTCAGAACCGTCCAGAGTAGTGATGCTGGACGGGCGGGCAGGTGTGGGCAGCGATCGATTGAAGAGCATGCATTTAGTTTTACTTGCATTTATACCAGGCGGTGTCAGAGGAAGGCCCTAAAAATTGTCAAAGTCTCCAGCCACCCTAGTCATAGGCTGTTCTCTCTGTTACCGCATGGCAAGTGGTACCAGAGCGCCAAGTCTAAGTCCAAGAGGCTTCTAAACAGCTTCTACCCCCAAGCCATAAGACTCCTGAACAGCTAATCAATTGGCTACCCAGACTATTTGCATTGCCCCCCCTCCCCTCTTCTACAATGCTGCTACTCTCTGTTATTATCTATGCATAGTCACTTTAATAACTCTACCTTCATGTACAAATGACCTCAATTACCTCGACACCGGTGCCCCCGCACATTGACGCGCTGTACCGGTACCCCCTGTTTATAGGTCCGCTATTGTTATTTACCGCTTTAATTGTGTTATTCTTCTTACTTTTTGCTTTTTATTAGGTATTTTCTTAACGGAATTGTTGGTTACGGGCTTTGACTACGTGGCATAGTTATTTGTAGGCTGTAGCCTAATGTAAATACACGTAGCATTGCACTGTTTGAGGAGAGCGCTTTAATTGCGAGTAGGCATTTCATTGTATTGTGCAGTTTACACTTCTGTATCATAAATAAACTTTGATTTGATTAGCTTGAACACGTTTACAATAGCCTCAATGTACTTTTTTTTAGCCTCTAGCTAGCCTCTATGTACTTTGGTACCTACCTGTCCCATGCATACTGTCAATTGAGACAAATTGATTGCATTATTGAACTACAGTGCAATAGTTAGCCTACAGTTGGGAGATTATGAACATGTGCATTGTCTTTTGGGAGATTATGAACATGTGCATTATCTTCATAACCTATGATATTGATGCAATTTTATTCAAAGTCAATTAACCATATTTTCTTATGAGTAACATTGATGTGATCAGAAATGAAAATATGTGGAACATATATTTCCTTTGCTTTAGATATGTCCTGCCGGTCTCGTTTGGCCACCCTGAACGAAAAGCTGACAGCGTTAGAGCGGAGAATTGAGTACATTGAAGCAAGGGTAAGTGTCAGAATTGTCACTCAAATTCTACGTTGTAAATACATTAAATGTTTCCAGTTTGTTTTGCCTGTACAGTACTGGATGTCATCATAATGTGTTCTCTAACCCTCCTTTTTCTGTTTAGGTCACAAAAGGAGAGACATTGACCTAAACCAAGATGGTATGCTGGACTGGGTGTTGCAGTTTGGCTGAGGGTTGAAAACTGCATTTGTGACCATTTCCATGTTTGTCCTTTTTTTTTTTTGAACTAGCTATGTATTTTTACAATTTTGTATTTGGTCTGTGGGACCACGACACATCACACTGTGTGTATTTGGCTGCTGGAGGGTGACTAATACCACAGCATCTCCCACAATGTTACAATAGATTGACTCTTTAATGCTATCTTAAACTTTGCACACTAGCTCTGCATCGCATTTATTTGATCACGGACTAACAATGTATTTGTGCAAATCAAAACTAGTTAAGGACATCCTAATAGGGGAACGTTTATTTTATAAGGTTAATTCAAAAGTGATTATGTGAAGGAGTGTACCCACCCCTATGGAGATTTGAAAGAATATGCATTGCAGAAATATCCTTCCACTTTGGCTGAGCCAGGATAATTTGAGCCACAGGAAGAGGGAGTGCCAAAATGAGTCGTCAGCTCTTTAACTGGGGTCATTCTACTTATGTCTTTCACTTGTTGTTATTGTGTTTTCCCTCATTGTTCAAACGAATTGTAATAAACTGTTTAAAAGTAAGGTGTCCATGTTTTTGACATAGTAGCTTGAGAGTGTTTGGCTCAAGGGTAGCATTCATAGATGTCTAGTTGAAGGTGTTACTGGAATATAGTATAGGCTGTGTAGGATCAAGACTTGTATTTTCTCATAGTTAGTCCATACACATAACATCTGCCAATACAGCCTGTGGTTGCTGCCCTCAGCCATACATTTGTGTTCTGCTCTCCTTGCCACAGGGACTGATTAACATCTATTTTGATCAAAATGATTTTGAGGGTCAGAAAGTGTCCCAGTCAATTCACCAAATATCATTGGAACACAGAAGGATAGCAATATTTGACACAACATTAGGTGCATGTTGCACTCTAAGATGCACATTTTGTGTTGATTGTCTCAAAAACATCAGGAAAATGGCAATACTGGCTAGTGATTTCTGGAGCTAGGTTTCCATCCAATTGGCGACAGTTTCATGTGAATATATATTCTAGAATCCACATAAAGAAAACATTTCTTGGGAATCACAACATGGCTAACGACTTTAGCTGTATGCCGGCCAAAAACTAAAGAAGGAAGCAGAGGGAAATATTATAAACTATTTTAATTGTTAGTGTTATAAAGCAGGCTATGGAAACCAGGCCGTTAGCAATACTTTTTAACTGGTAAGTCAGGGGTTCCCAAACTTTATTCGCCTGCGACCCCACTTTGATTTAAAAAAAAGTTGTGACCCCACCATGTAAAAATGTTCATGTAATCAAAGGCCCATGTTTACTTTTTTAATTGGGACTATGACAGTCTTACAAATCAGCCTGATAGTACTTTTGATAGTATTTCAATCTGAAGGAAACATGGTTTGAAGTGACTGAAATGCATAGGAGGTTGGTGGCAACTTAATTAGGGAGAACATGATTGTGCTAATCACTAGAGCGGAATTAGTGGAGTGGTATCAAATACATCAAGCACAAGCTCCATTCTGGCCATTATTGTGAGCAATTCTCCCCTCACCAGCCTCCTGTGTTAAAATGCATCAGAAAGGTATTCATCAGGCAATAATTTTAAATTATATTCTGTGTAGAAAAAAAAATCATTAGGTTTCCATCCAATTGGCGACAGATTTTCACCTGAAATATTCTGAAATCCATATATATTTTTAAAAATCTCCCCAGAGATTTCTATCAAATTGACTCGTTGAGGATACAAGGCTGAGCGTAATGATGTTGTGCACATGAAAAATAACCTTTGCTGTTACATTCCCAAGTACTGAATAAAAAATACAAGTTAAATCGGTTTTCAGCACATTTTCAACTCAATTTATAGTTTCGTTATAAAATGTTGCGTTGTATAGCGAATGTGCCCACTCTGGTATTGGCATGTGTGCTCGCAACCAGGTTGGCGCTCTAGGCTACAACTCAGCCAAGCATCATTACAATTACAAAGGGTCAAAAGTCTAGAGGCTTACTTAATTTTAACCCTCTTATTAAAAATTCCCAGAAGCTAAATCAATGGCTACAGAGGGACTTATCTTTAAAAGGTAGAGTCCTAATAACCAAGGCTGAAGGTATCTCTAGACTAACATATGGCGCTCTGTCTTTATATCTTGACAGTAAAATAAACAAGGAGATAGACCAGATGCTTTTCAACTTTCTATGGAGAAACTGTACCCATTACATTAGGAAAACTGTTGTAATGAACACTTATGAGCATGGTGGACTAAATTTTCTGGACTTTACTACTTTAAATAATACTTTTAAGATCAATTGGATAAAACAATTCCTAAGAAGACCCACTTCTATCTGGAATTTTATTCCTCATCATGTCTTCTCTACTTTTGGTGGCCTTAACTTCATGTTGTTTTGCAATTATAATATTGACAAAATTCCAGTGAAACTTTCTGCCTTTCATCGGCAGGTTCTCTTGTCATGGTCCTTAATTTATAAACACAATTTTTCTCCACACAGATATTATATACGGAATAATCGAGATATATTGTATAAAAATACTTCTTTGTTTTTAGAATATTGGTTCCGAAATAATATCCTATTGGTGAGCCAACTGGTAAATGCAGAGGGTCTTTTACTCAGTTATAAGGAATTCTTATCACTTTACAAGGTCCCTGTAACACCTAAAGATTTTGCAATTGTTTTAGATGCCATTCCCTCAGGTGTTGCTCTGTTATTTAGGAACGTGTCAAGACCTGACCCTCAGAACCTACCTTCTATTGACCCTGTTGACTCATCAGTAGGAAAGATTTGTTTCTCTTTTGGTCCATTCAACAACAGAGCGATACGAACCTTGTTTCAGCAGGATGTTGTACCTTATGTCATGCCTTATTGGAATGGATTTATTGATAATATCTGTTGGAAAAAAGTTTGGATGTTGCCACACACATACCTACTTGTTAATCAAATTAAGGAAGTTTCCTTTAAAATTATTCATAAATATTATCCTGCCAACCACTATATGAAGAAGTTTAAGGAAAACAACAACTCAAATTGCTCCTTTTGTAATGACCACCTAGAAACAGTGTTGCATCTTTTTTGGCATTGTATTCATGTAAGAAAACTGTGGCAAGACATCAGTACATTTATAATTGAACACATTTATGAAAATGTTACACTATTGTGGAGAGATGTAATGCTTGGAGTCTTTACATACGATAGAAATAAGCTGAAACATTTTTATGTAATTAATTTCATTATTCTTTTGGCCAAATTTCATATACACAAATGTAAATTTACAAACAAAAAAACACATTTTCTTACCCTACAAAAATACATTTAACTGTATTTTAAGACAGTTAAATACTCTACTAACAACCCCCTAGCTCGATTGTCCATTGTATATAATCTATATAATCTATATATACTTGTTCCCTCATGTACTTTCTGTATTGATTTGTTGTTAATAAAAATGTAAAATGTAAAAAAAAATTTAAAAAAAAAAGCTCAGCCAAGCATCAATCATCCTGTGACCAGAAATAAGCCCCTCGATATTTATTGGAAAGGAGCATCAAGCTAATGGCGTGAAATTTCACGACCCTGTGAATTTCATCTGTAGCCTAAAAAACAGCATGCTTTCCCGAGTCGTAGTGGGAGGTCCACATAATATCGCGTGGCTCCAAATTGACTTGGTTATTATATCAATATTTGCACATACAAGCTTTTTCACCGCATAATTAACTCTACAGATACAAAAAGATCCCACCTTGTCTAGCATGTTTTTGTAGACATTTGGGAAGTTTATTGACACATTTGCTGTTGCCATCCGGCCTGTCCTGACATTTTTTTTTATCCAACTTGGATAAACCTGAAAGGTTGGTTTCCATGCAAACACGACCTAACCAAGCCACACTGCTTCTTCACACAATGCCCGCTTAACCCGGAAGCCAGCCACACCAATGTGTCGGAGGAAACACTGTACACCTGTCCACCGTGTCAGCGTGCATGTGCACGGCCCGCCACAGGAGTCAATAGAGGACAAGGACATCCCTGCTAGACAAACCCTCCCCTAACCCGGACGTCGCTGGGCCAATTGTGAGCCTCCTCATGGGTCTCCCGGTCGCGGCCGGCTGCGACCGACCCTGGACTCGAACAAGGATCCCTAGTGGCACAGCTAGCAACTGCGATGCAATGCCTAAGACAACTTTGCCACTCGGGAGGCCGACTTTAAAACAGTTACAG
Source organism: Oncorhynchus tshawytscha (assembly GCF_018296145.1). NCBI lineage: Eukaryota > Metazoa > Chordata > Actinopteri > Salmoniformes > Salmonidae > Oncorhynchus > Oncorhynchus tshawytscha. Next base: position 45,848,894 of record NC_056435.1, on the reverse strand, counting down.
AGTTTAATGGCTGTGATAGGAGAAAGCTGAGGATGGATCACCAACATTGTAGTTACTCCACAATACTAACCTACATGACAGAGTGAAAAGAAGGAAACCTATACAAAATAAAAAATATTCCAAAACATACATCCTGTTTACAATAAGGCACTAAAGTAAAACTGCAAAAAATGTGGTGAAGATATTAACTTTAGGTCCTGAATACAAAGTGTTATGTTTGGGGCAAATCCAACACAACGACACATCACTGAGTACCAGTCTTCATATTTTCAAGCTTGGTGGTGTCTGCACCATGTTGTGGGTATGCTTGTCATTGGCAAGAACTAGGGAGTTTTTCTTAGGATAAAATGAACGGAATAGAGCTAAGTACAAGCAAAATCTTAGAGGAAAACCGGGTTCAGTCTGCTTAGTGCTTTCCAATACACACTGGGAGACAAATTCACCTTTCAGCAGGACAATAACCTAAAACACAAGGCCAAATATACACTGGAGTTGCTTAACAAGATGACATTGAATGTTGCTGAGAGGCCTAGCTACAGTTTTGACTTAAATCGTCTTGAAAATCTATGGCAAGATTTGGAAATGTCTGTCTAGCAATGATCAACAACCATCTTCACAGAGCTTGAAGAATTGTAGAAAGAATCACGTGTAAATATTGCACAACCCAGGTGTCCAATATTTAGAGACTTACTCAGAAAGAATCACAGCTGTACTCGCTGCCAAAGATGATTCTAACATGTATTGACCGAGGGGTGTGAATACTTATGTAAATGCGATATTTCTGTATTTCATTTTCATTATAAGAGCAAACACTTCTGAAAACATGTGTGTAGATGGGTGAGAGAGAAAAAATATATGGAATCCATTTTGAATTCAGGCTGTGTCACAAAATGTGGAATAAATCAAGTGCTGTGAATGCTTTCTGAAGGCACTGTATCCATTTCATGTCTCAGATAGCCCGTGAAAGCCTGCATGGATAGACCTATTATAATAATTCTCACATGTGGCAAAATATCGCCATGGTCCGTGCCATGGTGAAACTTTCACTCCTGTAGATCTGAAATAATTGAATGGTGAAACTTGCCAGCCAACCAGAAAAGCAAGGCGAAGCAGTTCAGGCATTCTTGAAAGTCAAGACAATCCTTGTCCTGAAAGAAACAATTGTTATAGTTGAAAATGACTTTGCAAGCATAGTAGGCATTTAGAATTAAATGTGGAGTGGCGCTTTATGGTTACGCGATGACATCACGTACCTTCAAAATGATTTGGCAATTATAATTTCTTTAAAAAAATACAGGTTACATCATAATTTGTCGCAATAAAGAAAGTTTAACAAAAGTCAAATCCACCCCTGCCATTTTCATTACACATGTGAAAAAATATATATTAATTGCTACATTGGTTTTGTCGAATATAACTGGGTCAATGGAAACCTGCCTATGTCGCAGGTTTAGAACTACTGAATTTATTTAAGCACCATAGAACAAAGCGGGATGAAAACCAAATGCTGTTGTGCTCAAAATACACCGCTCAAAAAAATTAAGGGAACACTTAAACAACACAATGTAACTCCAAGTCAATCACACTTCTGTGCTTTCACTCTAGTGGTATGAGACGGAGTCTACAACCCACACAAGTGGCTCACGTAGTGCAGCTCATCCAGGATGGCACATCAATGCGAGCTGTGGCAGGAAGGTTTGCTGTGTCTGTCAGCATAGTGTCCAGAGCATGGAGGCGCTACCAGGAGACAGGCCAGTACACCAGGAGACGTGGAGGAGGCCGTAGGAGGGCAACAACCCAGCAGCAGGACCGCTACCTCCGCCTTTGTGCAAGGAGGAGCAGGAGGACCACTGCCAGAGCCCTGCAAAATGACCTCCAGCAGGCCACAAATGTGCATGTGTCTGCTCAAACGGTCAGAAACAGACTCCATGAGGGTGGTATGAGGGCCCGATGTCCACAGGTGGGGGTTGTGCTTACAGCCCAACACTGTGCAGGACGTTTGGCATTTGCCAGAGAACACCAAGATTGGCAAATTCGCCACTGGCGCCCTGTGCTCTTCACAGATGAAAACAGGTTCACACTGAGCACATGTGACAGACGTGACAGAGTCTGGAGATGCCGTGGAGAACGTTCTGCTGTCTGCAACATCTTCCAGCATGACCGGTTTGGTGGTGGGTCAGTCATGGTGTGGGGTGGCATTTCTTTGGGGGGCCGCACAGCCCTCCATGTGCTCGCCAGAGGTAGCCTGACTGCCATTAGGTACCGAGATGAGATCCTCAGACCCCTTGTGAGACCATATGCTGGTGCGGTTGGCCCTGGGTTACTCCTAATGCAAGACAATGCTAGACCTCATGTGGCTGGAGTGTGTCAGCAGTTCCTGCAAGAGGAAGGCATTGATGCTATGGACTGGCCTGCCCATTCCCCAGACCTGAATCCAATTGAGCATATCTGGGACATCATGTCTCGCTCCATCCACCAACGCCACGTTGCACCACAGACTGTCCAGGAGTTGGCGGATGCTTGAGTCCAGGTCTGGGAGGAGATCCCTCAGGAGACCATCCACCACCTCATCAGAAGCATGCCCAGGCGTTGTAGGGAGGTCATACAGGCATGTGGAGGCCACACACACTACTGAGCCTCATTTTGATTGTTTTAAGGACATTACATTAAAGTTGGATCAGCCTGTAGTGTGGTTTTCCACTTTAATTTTGAGTGTGACTCCAAATCCAGACCTCCATGGGTTGATAAATTTGATTTCGATTGATCATTTTTGTGTGATTTTGTTGTCAGCACATTCAACTATGTAAAGAAAAAAGTATTTAATACGAATATTTCATTCATTCAGATCTTGGATGTGTTATTTTAGTGTTCCCTTTATTTTTTTGAGCAGTGTATATCATCATAAACAAAAAGGCACAGGGTGAACCCAAAGTGCAAAATATAAAGTACTCAGGAAATAGCAGGAGAGATTCCGCTCAGGAAAACAAGTGACATTTACAATGACCGACAATGACAAATGGCAGAGGGAGTATATATACAGTGATTGACTGGGGATTGGAACCAGGTGTGTGTAATGATGACGAGACAAGTCCAGGGTTGATGAGTGAAGGGCGTTTGCCAGCAGTAGGTTCAGCAGCAGCTAGAAGTTTGGCGATGCCGAACGCTTGAGCTGGACAGGAGGGGGAGCCAAAGCAAAGGCTGGTGTGACAGCAATAATGGTAATAATGGCAGTAATGGTACCAATAATGGTACCAAATCACCTGTCTGGATTCTTAAATTCAACATGTTTTGTCCAATATCTCAAGATAGGATGGTCATATTGTTATGACGTTTTCAGGGCTGATGTAGAACACATAGATGATTCAAATAAAATAAAAAATATTAAATTAAAATGCTACATTATGCAAATCAAAATTAAGCACTTCATATGCAAATTAGGCAGTACAAGGAAGCCCAATAATTTAGGATAGAGTGGTCATATTAACACATTTTCATGCTTTATGCAAAACTGAGAGTTTTAAACAATGAAAGAAATTAGAATACAACTTTTTATACAACTTTATGCAAATGATATACTTAAAACACCGCCGCCAACACACACAGCCTAACACAGACACACTTCTCAGCATCCCCACACATTCACACAGCACCCCCACCACATCACACATAGCTTAACACTGACCCACACTTCTCGCTAAGTCGGAACTGTAACACAGAAGGCTACTAGTCTAATAACATTGCTTACTTATAAGGTAAACCTACATCTGAGTTGGGTTATATTGTAATGTTGTTTTTGGTGTTGATGAGTTACTCTGGTGATGGGAGGATAAACTGCAGCAAATCATTTTCGCCTAGGCACAGAAGAGACATATGGAGCACATTTTCAATTCAGTTGTATTTGGCTATGTTTTTATTGATTGTAGGGTTGTAGCCACTGTATTCTGGTAGTTTTTACTTGAAAGAATAAAACAATCACTCAAGAAACTCGCTGGCAAAATACAGCTAATGCTGCGCAGCTCTGCTTCTCGCCCGGTTCGTTGCCTCTGCAAACTGCTTCAGACAGTAGCTGTGTTCAAATGCCCATACTAACATACTGTATATTACATGAGTATATACTACTTACTATTAGTTCATTTTCGTATCCTGTAAATTAACGGTATACTTTCAGTTGAGCGTACTAACGATTTGCCTGTCTACCGGAAATTGATGCTGTTGCTATGCAATCTCTTGCTAGCATAACAAATTATTAGCTAGACATCTTACGAAAATCTTACTAAATTCAGAGCGCACACTGGATGCTCTGGCTGAGGAGTAGGGTTGATCCCTTAGCTATGTGATAACTACTTCTGAGGGTTTAGAGCTTGAGGTAGTCACCTCATACAAGTACTTGGGAGTATGGCTAGACAGTATACTGTTCTCTCAGCACATATCAAAGCTGCAGGCTAAGGTTAAATCTAGACTTGGTTTCCTTTATCGTAATCGCTCCTCTTTCCCCGCAGCTGCCAAACTAACCCTGATTCAGGTGACCATCTGTGGCGGAAGAATCAGAATTAGTTGTGTAACATAGATAATTAATATGTCTTATGTCCAAACTGAACGATAATTTATAGCGAATGCTATCTGGCTATGGGATACTCCTTTCTCATTTAAAAAGTCTCACCTGTGACCTGTTCAAAACATCTGGTTTGTTATGTTGACTAGGGGGTGGATCTTGGCTATAAAAGACTGATTAACTGCCTTGTTCAGGGGCAGAACGACAGATGTTTACCTTATCAGCTCAGGGATTCAATCTTGCAACCTTTCAGTTAATAGTCCAACGCTCTAACCACTAGGCTACCTGCTGCCTCTGTGACTTATGTTCCATCCCTTCAGTACAGTTGGTAACCATTGCTATAAATGCTAAAAATCCAATCTTACTGAAACATATATCACTTGTTGACCTATCTCTCTGTACTGGTACAGATCTACAACACACCACTCCTCTCAGGAATGCTACACATTCCTTTGTCTCATGCCCTTCTGCACACTTCTCACACCTAGGAACCTCCGTCCTACACACTACTGCAACATGCCCATAAGCTTGACACCTGTAACAACATAATGGATTCGGTACAAAATCTCGTACAGGATAACTTATATAGCCTAACATCACTTTGTCGGGCAAAGACTCAACATCAAAACTCAAAAGAACAGACAATGACTCTTCTGTTTCACCACCTTTGCCACCCTGTCTGCGTAGCACCAAACAATGAGCATCACAAACAGCAGGAATCTTCCCCTTCAGTTGGTAAACTTGAACATTTACTGCTACCCCAGTAATCACTCCTTTCAATGGCGCCCTTTTCTTGAGAGTGAAACAATTCCCATTTCTTGCCCACATTCGTTTAACGCAGAGCGCCTTCTCCCTCTGACCAGCAGAAACACAAACAATTAACATAAGACCACTTCTGGTTACCCTCACCGATTCCACAGTACCCAACTCTGTTTTCACACACCCTTAAACCACAAATGGATCAGCCAAAAGGCAAGGGTACATTTTTTCCAAAAACTTCACTCCTACTGTCACAGACTCATCTTTATCCTGACACTCGGGCAAGCCTCGGCCTTCGAGGACTTCACCAGACCTACCACCTCCTAACATGCTACATTACGGAGACGTAATTTATAGGTCGCCAGGTAAGGGTGGTCTCAAGCGACTAGATGTTCTTTACCATTCGGCCAGATTAGCCACCAATGCTCCTTATAGGACACATCACTGCACTCTACACTCCTCTGTAAACTGGTAATCTCTGTATACCTGTCGCAAGACCCACTGGTTGATGCTTATTTAGAGAACTCTCTTAGGCCTCACTTCCCTCTATCTGACATACCTACTGCAGCCCTCATCCTCCACATACAACACCCATTCTGCCAGTCACATTCTGTTAAAGGTCCCCAAAGCACACACATCCCTGGGTAGCTCCTCTTTTCAATTTGCTGCAGCTAGTGACTGGAACGAGCTGCAAAAAACTCTCAAACTGGACAGTTTTATCTCAATCTCTTCGTTCAAAGACTCAATCATGGACATTCTTACTGACATTTGTGGCTGCTTCGCGTGATGTATTGTTGTCTCTACCTTCCCTTTGTGCTGTTGTCTGTGCCCAATAACATTTGTACCATGTTTTGTGCTGCTACCATGTTGTGCTGCTGCCATGCTGTGTTGCTACCATGTTGTTGTCATGTTGTGTTGCTACCATGCTGTTTTGTCATTAGGGTTGGGTTGGTTACTTTCTAAATGTAATCTATTACAGTTACTAGTTATCGCTCCAAAATTGTCATCAGTAACACAACTTTTGGATTTACCAAACTCAGTAACATAATCTGATTCCTTTCAGTTACTTTTTCGATTACTTTCCACTTAAGAGGCATTAGAAGAAAACAAAAATGTATGTTACCAATTGAACATCTATTGCAGGATAAACCAATGTTAAAGTTTACATAGCTGGCCAAATATGGATGTTCTACTACATATAATAACATGATTACATTATATCTTTACATTAATATATATAATTTATAAATCCAAAAATGGATGTAGCAACTACAGATGGCCCCTTTAAGAGTATCAAAAGCCCCACTTTTATTCCTTACTATGCAGATGTTGGGACAAATTTCTTTTGAGAACCAGTTACGGTAAAATAATCATTTGTTTCTATGTCATATAGACGTATTATTCCATATAAAACAAATACTGTATGAAGTGAAAAGTTGTGCTTTTCAGCAAAGCCCACAACTTTAAAGCCTGTTTGTGAAAAGCCACCAATTTCACAGGAAGTTTAATCACAATATATGGACATTGTAGTAAGAAATGAAGCCCTCCAAACTTATGAATAACCAAATGAGGTATAATATTCCAGAAACTATGAGGATTTCTCAAGTACCTTTTAACCCAGTTTATCTTACGTGGCTTGTTTTTCCATATGAAGTTGTACAATGGCCTATCTAAGGTACAGCAAGTGGATTTGGAATGTCAATAGATTAAAAAAGATAGGATGCACAAGATAGCCCCTCAGCTTTGGATAAAAGCACCCTCCCTTGAAGACATGTATCCCTCCCTAACCACGAGGATACTTCTTTTGATAGATTCAGTTACAGGATTCAAATTAAGATCATTCACAGCCTTAAGATTTTTGGTGATCTTTACACCGAGGTAGGTTACAGTATCTTTTTCAGAGATGTTACCATCTGCTGGATTGACAGCTCCTTTCAGAACAAACATCTCACATTTGGAAGGATTTAATACTAAACCTGAGATTTTGGAGAACTGCTTCACAATATCCAATGCTAATCTACCTTGTGACACATTTGTCAAGGTGTCACCCGCCAGTTGGGATATCTTGCTCTCGCTGGCCTGGAATGTAATGCCTTCAAATTTCAGCAGTTCCCAATATTTCCCATATTCTGCATTAGAGGTTTACATGCATTAGAGGTTTACATTCCAGTAAACAGAAATTCGATTTGTTCTTTTTTTTCTATTTTGACATTTAATTGTATTTATTTATAATATATATATATATATATATTTTTTTTTTTTACACCTTTTTACCCCCATTTCTGTGGTATCCAATTGGTAGTTACAGTCTTGTCTCATCGCTACAACTCCCAGTTGAGAGCCGTACGAAACACAACCCAACCAAGCCACACTGCTTCTTGACACAATGCCCACTTAACCCGCAAGCCAGCAGCACCAATGTGTCGGAGGAAACACCTTACACCTGGCGAACGTGTCAGCGTGCACTGCGCACGGCCAGCCACAGATGTCGCTAGTGTGTGAAGGGACAAGGACATCCCTGCCGGCAAACCCTCCCTAACCCGGACGACCCTGGCCCAATTGTGCGCCGCCCCACGTGTCTCCCAGTCACGGCCGGCTGCAACAGAGCCTGGACTCAAACCCAGAATCTCTAGTGGCACAGTGATGCAGTGCCTCCCGTCTGTCCTGAGCTGCCGGAGTCTCCCATCTGTCCTGAGCTGCCGGAGTCTCCCGTCTGTCCTGAGCTGCCGGAGTCTCCCGTCTGTCCTGAGCTGCCGGAGTCTCCCGTCTGTCCTGAGCTGCCGGAGCCTCTCGTCTGTCCTGAGCTGCCGGAGTCTCCCGTCTGTCCTGAGCTGCCGGAGCCTCCCGTCTGTCCTGAGCTGCCGGAGCCGCCCGTCTGTGCATGAAAACGAGTCGTCTCTCCTTGAATGACAACAATAACTTTATTGAAGAACCCTACTGTTGACAAATCACTGACGAAGGGGCGTAGAATGCGGCTTGGAACTTCAACTTGCCTCCAGAACATTTTTTGTGTGCCCGAACAGCCGAAAAATTCCTAACCGAAGTCCAAAAACGTCACAAAATGTCATCATAATATATTTACAAACTCTTCTGAGCTGTTCATCTGGGAAGCATGCGGACGCCTTTAGATGACAATGAAGCGTTTTAGGATGCAAACAAATATATTTGCAGTTTGGATTAGGAGTGTTTTTAGCTCCTTGGAGGCCATCTTGTTGTGAGATTTCTTGTCACTGTGTCTCTAGCCCTATTGGAAAGCCCGGCCCTCGATTCTCCAGTGGCTTGTGTACTGTAGCATGGTTCTCACTTAATAGTAAAATGTTTGTGTGTGTATTGCAGAGTAGCCTGGTGGCATTTTACAGTGGGGACAGTGACCCAGAGGAGGCAGCAGACCCAGATCAGGGAGTTGGAGGTGATGAGCGGTCAGACAGGCTGACAGACTGGAGGAAGTTGGCCTATCTGCTCTGTCTCAGGCAGTTCCCTAGCGAAGACGCCCTGCTGCGGCACCAACAGCTTCAGACCTGCAGGATGGCAAGCAGCAGGATGACACTTTAATCTCTATGAGTCTGGGTGGAAATATTTTGGGTTATTTTTAGCCCTGCCATCTGCTCAGGGTGTGCAATTGTCCTTTAGCATAAACAAGGTGAGAACATACATTCTGTTGCACTTTCATGCCAAGACTAGTCGTGCCTTTTAAATGTGTGAATTGCATAGTTCCCGGGGGGAATTAACCTTTTTATTCTGTTTATCGTTTTAGCAAAACTTGGAAATTCACAGACAATCCAAACTATTGGAAGCCGAGCTGGAGGAGTTGGAGAGAAAATATATAGAGGTAGGCTCTACTCTTTGAAGATTTCTACCATTCACAGGTTGACTTTTAGAAAGTTGAGATATTCAAAGACACCTCTGAGTTGTATCATGTTGATATTATTCTGTGATTCTCTGTATTGCTGAAATACAGAGACAGAGCAGTTGAAAGAAGGGATAAGAATGGTGTTCCTGAACCACCAGCGCCCAAGAATAAGAAATTCTATCAGCCTCCTGTTCCCCCCTATCTCAAAAGCAGGGGGTCTCATATTCCCCTAGCATATGTTATTGTCCAACTATAGCCTTGATCAATTCAAGTTAACAGAATTAACAAATTAATTACATTTGATTAACATAATTTGATTAATTCCCATCTCTTCTCAACCACCTGACAGACAGGAACTATGAGCAGACCACCAAAGACGGTCTGACTAATGACAACATTGGGAACAAGATGCTGCAAGCAATGAGCTGGCAAGAAGGTAAGGGCCAGGGCCGCAACCAGCCGTGCATCACTGTCAGACAAAACTAGAAACTATAGAGGCCTTTTCACCTGCAAAGATGGCTTGAAGTTTCATGTCTCTGGGCTGTTTCCTGGCAGATGGGGTTGGTGTGTGAAGGTGTGTTGAGTTTGTATATGTGTGGCCAATTAGCAGGTGTACCTGAGGGGTGCCTGATCCCAATCTGTCTATTTTAATAGGCATCTTCTTGCCCTCTCCCCACAGGCATCATTACGGACCAAGGGCACGCGCCTGGGCATCAAGGGAAGCAACTACGAACTCTACGCATCGGACACCTACAAGGACACCGTGCTCAAGGCCATCTTTGCACGCTTCATAGAGCTTGCGTGAACAGGGACTACAGCCGCCCCTTCCTTCCTCACCCCTACACCCTTACCCCATTATCCCCACCACTGTGAAAATTAGAAGAACAAGAGGAGCATGTACATTTGTTATTTAAATCTTTTGTTTGGTTTACTTTATTTGTTCTTCTTTTCTGTGGCCATGTACAACAGCTACAAATAATTAAGATATCAGGCATTCTATTAACCACAGGCCAAGCTAGTTCTTGTCCATTTTGTGTATTTTTTTTCCCTTCCATATATACTGAACAAAAATATAAATGCAAGCAACACGTATTGTTGGTCCCATATTTCATGAGCTGAAATAAATGATCCCAGAAATGTTCCACATGCATTTCTCTAAAATGTGATGCACAAATTTCTTTACATCCCTGTTAGTGAGCATTTCTCCTTTGCCAAGATAACCCATCCACCTGACAAGTGTGGCATATCAGGAAGCTGATTAAACAGCATGATCATTACACAGGTGCACCATTGTGAGGCCCATTTCTTAAAGGTCTCTGTAACCAACAGATGCATATCTGTATTTCCAGTCATGTGAAATCCATAGATTAGGGATATGAACTGTAACTCAGTAAAATCTTTGGAATTGTTGCATACTGTGCTTATATTTTTGTTCAGTATAAAATGCTGTCATTAGCATTCTGTACAGTTTGTATAGTTAATACATTTGTACAGAATCCAGATGTGGCTGTTCTGAGCTTCTCTCTAGTTGTTTATCTGAAACAAATCAGAATTAAACCTGACGTGTACTCGCGTGCTTCCATCTAGAACTGCACTTTTTGTTTTCTGGTCTTTAAATGTTAGAGCACGTTTTTCATTACAAGGATAGGGATCAATCCTATGCCTTTCACAGAATCATATCAGATGCATGAAGAGATGCTGCAAGTTACAGTATGCCAATGAGCACTATAGTCAATCCTTTGCATTATGTCCCGAGAGCTTTAAATTGTTCCTTCAGTGTAGTGACTAAATAGGCACTATGATTTAATAAGGCAGTTTGAGTTCTTAGGAGGAGTACTGTGATGTGAGCTGCCCCTCCACAGAGCCTGTCTGACTCACTGGATATTACTGAGCTGTTCCTCCTGGGACAGTGTGCTGGATCCCTGACCACAACGTTACTCTTCACTACTGCTGACCTCTCACCTCACCTGGCTTTTGAGTGTACCCACCAGAACAGATGTGATTCCTCCATTGGGGTTTGACAAATTGTGCTTAATGGAAATGTTTTGACTAATTGAAAACTCTTGTTCTCTATTAGTGGTTGATATTACTGTAACCTGTTGGTAGTGGCGTTGGACTACTAGACATAGAGGTTCCCTTGAATGTATACAGGTGTGGAATGCACATGATTAAGTCTATGGAGCGCAGCGGAACAGCAACATTGCTGCTTAAGCATACAATCAAACCCTATTTCCAGCAGGCTCCAGATGCCGGAGACAATGATGTTTTATACATATATGTGATATCACCTGGCTTCCTCTTGATAGACTATGAGTATTATATCCAAAATCAATTCATCAAAGTCAAAAGTATGTGTGTGTCTGTGTTTTCCACCAGGTTAATATTGGATTTAACAGTCACAGTGTAACACAGATCAGTGTAATAACTCATTAGATGATGCAGGAATAGCCAAGGTGGCAGGAATGTCTCAACTTGGGCCAAGTCATGAGCACTGAATACTGACAGCTAACATAGTTAAGAATAGACCTGGTGTGTGATTGGCGCCGGAGAAGAAGGCAGACGTTTTACGTGTCCCCAACCGATTGTGTTTTTTTGTTTGTTTATTTGCATCGTTTGTAACTTATTTTGTTACTAATTTTGTACATAATATTGCCGCTACCGTCTCTTTTGACTGAAAAAAACTTCTGGACATCAGGATTGCGATTTTTCCTTTCACAACTCTGACGAGCCGACGCGAACGATATACTGCGTTCTCTGGAACAGGCCCAGATCCCCATGATTTGCGTGACAGGGAGATGGAGAAAAAGGGGACAGAGGGCGGGCTGCCTTCTGAGAATTCGTAGGCGATCGAATAAACTCCCAATTCCTTCCATTCTGCTAGCAAACGTGCAATCTTTGGAGAATAAAATTGATGACCTATGCGGAAGATTAAACTACCAATGGGACATTCAAAACTGTAATATTTTATGCTTCACAGAGTCATGGCTGAATGATGACACTATCAACACACAGCTGGCTGGTTATACGCTGTACCGGCAGCATAGAACAGCAGCGTTTGGTAAGACAAGGGGCAGCGGGCTATGTATTTTTGTAAATAACAGCTGGTGCACGATATCGAAGGAAGTCTCAATCTATTACTCGCCTGAGGTAGAGTATCTCATGATAAGCTGTAGACCACACTATCTACCTAGAGAGTTTTCATCTGTATTCTTTGTAGGTGTTTACATACCACCACAGTCAGAGGTTGGCACTATGATAGCATTGAATGAGATATATTCCGCCATAATAAGCAAACAAGAAAACACTCACCCAGAGGCGGCGCTCCTAGTAGCCGGGGACTTTAATGCAGGAAAACTTAAATCCATTTGACCAAATTTCTATCAGCATGCTAAATGTGCAACCAGAGACCACCTTCACTCCACACACAGAGATGCACACAAAGATATCCCTCGCCCTGCATTTGACAAATCTGACCATAATTCCATCCTCCTGATTCCTGCTTACAAGCAAAAATTAAAGCAGGAAGCACCAGTGACTAGATCAATAAAAAAGTGGTCAGATGAAGCAGATGCTAAGCTACAGGACTGTTTCGCTAGCATAGACTGGAATATGTTCCGGGACTCCTCTGATCGCATTGAGGAGTACACTGCATCAGTCATTGGCTTCATCAATAAGTGCATTGATGACGTCGTCCCCACAGTGACCGTACGTACATACCCCAACCAGAAGCCATGGATTACAGGCAACATCCGCACTGAGCTAAAAACTAGAGCTTCCGCTTTCAAGGAGCGGGACTCTAACCCAGAAGCTTATAAGAAATCCTGCTATGCCCTCCGACGAACCATCAAACAGGCAAAGCATCAATACAGGACTAAGATCGAATCATACTACACCGGCTCTGATGCTCGTCGGATGTGGCAGGGCTTGCAAATTATTACAGACTACAAAAGGAAGCATAGCCGAGAGCTGCCCGAGAGCTGCCCATGCATGAGAGCACCAGCTGTTCTGGAAGAATGTGTGATCATGCTCTCCACAGCCGATGTGAGTAAGACCCTTAAACAGGTCAACATTCACAAGGCCGCAGGGCCAGACAGATTACCAGGACGTGTACTGTGAGCATGCGCTGACTAACTGGCAAGTGTATTCACTAACATTTTCAACCTCTCCCTGCCTGAGTCTGTAATACTAACATGTTTCAAGCAGACCACCATAGTGCCTGTGCCCAAAGAAGCGAAGGTAACCTGCCTAAATGACTACCGATCCGTAGCACTCACGTCTGTAGCATTGAAGTACTTTGAAAGGCTGGTCATGGCTCACATCAACACCATTATCCCAGAAACCCTAGACCCACTCCAATTTCCATACCACCCCAACAGATCCACAGATGATGCAATCTCTATTGCACTCCACACTGCCCTTTCCCACCTGGACAAAAGGAACACCTATGTGAGAATGCTATTCATTGAGTACAGCTCAGCGTTTAACACCATAATGCCCTCAAAACTCATCACTAAGCTAAGGACCCTTGGACTAAACACCTCCCTCTGCAGCTGGATCCTGGACTTTCTGACAGGCCGCCCCCAGATGGTAAGGGTAGGTAACAACACATCCGCCACGCTGATCCTCAACACGGGGGCCCCTCAGGGGTGCGTGCTCAGTCCCCTCTTGTACTCCCTGTTCCCTCATGACTGCACGGCCATGCATGACTCCAGCACATCATTAAGTTTGCAGATGACACAACAGTGGTAGACCTGATCACCGACAACGACGAGACAGCCCATAGGGAGGAGGTCAGAGACCTGGCCGTGTGGTGCCAGGACAACAACCTCTCCCTCAACGTGATCAAGACAACGGAGATAATTGTGGACTGCAGGATAAAGAGTACCGAGCACGCCCCCATTCTCATCAATGGGGCTGCAGTGGAGCAGATCACTAACAAACTAACATGGTCCAAGTACACCAAGACAGTCGTGAAGAGGGCACGACAAAACATATTCCTCCACAGGAGACTGAAAAGATTTGGCATGGGTCCTCAGATCGTCAAATGGTTCTAGAGCTGCACCAGAGCATGACTGGTTGTTCTAGAGTTGCACCAGAGCCTGACTGGTTGCATCACTGCCTGGTATGGTAACTGCTCGGCCTCCAACCGCAAGGCACTACAGAGGGTAATGCGAACGGCCCAGTACATCACTGGGGCCAAGCTTCCTGCCATCCAGAACCTCTATACCTGGCGGTGTCAGAGAAGGCCCTAAAAATTGTCAAAGAGTCCAGCCACCCTAGTCATAGACTGTTCCCTCTGCTACCGCACGGCAAGTCGTACCGGAGCGCCAAGTCCCCCAAGCCGTAAGACTCCTGAACACCTGATCAAATGGCTACCCAAACTCTTTGCATTCCCCACCCCCCTTTACACCGCTGCTACCCTCTGTTGTTATCATCTACGCATAGTTATTTTAATAACTCTACCTACATGTACATATTACTTCAACTGGCCGGTGCCCCCGCACATTGACTCTGTACCGGTACCCCCCTGTATATAGTCTCACTATTGTTATTTTACTGCTGCTTTTTAATTTCTTGTTACTTCATTATTCTTATCCGTACTTTTTAAAACTGCATTGTTGGTTAGGGGCTAGTAAGTAAGCATTTCACTGTACTGTCTATACCTGTTGTATTCAGCGCATGTGACTAATAAAATTAGATTTGATTTGATTCGTATCTGTTTTGCATCAAACCACTCCTTGGCTTGTTTGAGTTAATAATTTAAGGGACCTTTGATTCTCTTTCTGCATAGGTAGTCCTGTTATGACTTTGATCCATATGGTTTTGAGCTGGACACGATGCTGGAAGGAGGAGATCAAGGAGGAGCTTACCTGACCATACTCTGCCTTTCGCTCTCTAGACCTGATGTCACGCCCTGACCTTAGAGAGATGTTTTATTTCTCTATTTGGTTAGGGCAGGGTGTGATTTGGGTGGGTATTCTATGTTTGCTATTTCTTTGTTTTTGGCCGAGTGTGGTTCCCAATCAGAGGCAGCTGTCTATCGTTGTAGCCTTTTTCCCACCTATGCTGTGGGTAATTGTTTATTTTCTGTGTGTGTTTTTGTGCGCCACGGTTGTGTCACATTCGGTTTTTGTTTACCTGGTTTTTTTTGGTGAAAGTTTCACTTTATTAAAAGATGTGGAATTACATGCACGCTGCGCCTTGGCTCATCTATGACAGGGAGTTTGAAGACAGTGAACGTAACACCTGAGTTCCTGCTGCAGCCACAGGTTTCTATGGACAGACAGACAGATGTCAGTCATACTGATCTACTCAGTCTAATTTTCACTGACAGCACCACCACATAATGCTCCTCTGTGAGTAGGCTTAGGGTCTTCGAGCTTGTCCAAGGGCAACAGGTGTAGTCTTTGTGTTTCAAATTAGACTACTTACTCTCTAGCCCCTTGGGTCTGGCTCCTGTATAGCTTGATGCCATGTTGTTTTACATGTTCTGCATAATGTCATCCATATGTGTCGTCCGGTCCCTGTCAGACCAAATAATACAATGCTTAATTGATATTATCTTCACTTTGTAGTGTGTGGTGTTATAATTGCCTGATCCAAGAGGTAACAAACATCACACTTGCCAAATGTTCATCTTTGTATCAGCAGGGGGCAGTAACAGAATTAGTTGCTTTCATCACTGTGTTCAGCCTTAGTCAGTGGTCAGTATGGTCATTTCACACAGTAGGATCAATTCATTAGCCAGCTTACATGAATAACATTGAGATTTTAGGGTACGCTAAAGTTAGGCATGGCAGTAATAAGATAGCTGTTTTGGGGTTGTTTTTCTGAATATTGGTCAAGTTTGTTCAATTGTATATTTGATTCAAGTTTAAAACTATGGATGGACCCTACTTGCAGAATACACAGACCACTGTTGTCCTAGACATCCTTACACAATGCAAATAACACATCCGCATATTATGAGGTCTAAAATACTGATGAGGCTGATGTGAGCAGACTGGTGCTCCAATGACAGCAATGATGAAATGACAAGCAACATCCTCCCTCCATTCATTCTCCCTTTGTCACACAAAGTGCTGACACATTACATTATAGCCAAACTGTACCATTCTCATATTAGTCTACTGTCAGTTGGAGGAAAGAGCACTACATCCTCTGTCCCCAGCACCTACTCACTGGGGACCTGGTTATAGCCCAGTCTCCCTCTGTCCCCCAACACCAACTCACTTGTGACCTGGTTGTAGCCCAGTCTCCCTCTGTCCCCCAACACCAACTCACAGGTGACCTGGTTATAGCCCAGTCTCCCTCTGTCCCCCAACACCTACTCACCTGTGACCTGGTTGTAGCACAGTCTCCCTCGGTCCCCCAAAACCTACTCACCTGTGACCTGATTGTAGCCCAGTCAGTCTCCCTCTGTCCCCCAACATCTACTCACCTGTGACCTGGTTGTAGCCCAGTCAGTCTCCCTCTGTCCCCCAACACCTACTCACCTGTGACCTGGTTGTAGCCCAGTCTCCCTCTGTCCCCCAACACCTACTCACCTGTGACCTGGTTGTAGCCCAGTCTCCCTCTGTCCCCCAACACCTACTCACCTGTGACCTGGTTGTAGCCCGGTCTCCCTCTGTCCTCCAACACCAACTCACTGGTGACCTGGTTGTAGGCCAGTCTCCCTCTGTCCCCCAACACCTACTCACCTGTGACCTGGTTGTAGCCCAGTCTCCCTCTGTCCCCCAACACCTACTCACCTGTGACCTGGTTGTAGTCCAGTCAGTCTCCCTCTGTCCCCCAACACCTACTCACCTGTGACCTGGTTATAGCCCAGTCTCCCTCTGCCCCCTAACACCAACTCACTGGTGACCTGGTTGTAGCCCAGTCTCCCTCTGTCCCCCAACACCAACTCACTGGTGACCTGGTTGTAGCCCAGTCTCCCTCTGTCACCCAACACCTACTCACCTGTGACCTGGTTGTAGCCCAGTCAGTCTCCCTCTGTCCCCCAACACCAACTCACTTGTGACCTGGTTGTAGCCCAGTCTCCCTCTGTCCCCCAACACCTACTCACCTGTGACCTGGTTGTAGCCCAGTCTCCCTCTGTCCCCCAACACCTACTCACCTGTGACCTGGTTGTAGCCCAGTCAGTCTCCCTCTGTCCCCCAACACCTACTCACCTGTGACCTGGTTGTAGCCCAGTCAGTCTCCCTCTGTCCCCCAACACCTACTCACCTGTGACCTGGTTGTAGCCCAGTCTCCCTCTGTCCCCCAACACCTACTCACCTGTAACCTGGTTGTAGCCCAGTCAGTCTCCCTCTGTCCCCCAACACCTACTCACCTGTGACCTGGTTGAGCCCAGTCAGTCTGCCTCTGTCCCCCAACACCTACTCACCTGTGACCTGGTTGTAGCCCAGTCTCCCTCTGTCCCCCAACACCTACTCACCTGTGACCTGGTTGTAGCCCAGTCTCCCTCTGTCCTCCAACACCAACTCACTGGTGACCTGGTTGTAGCCCAGTCTCCCTCTGTCCCCCAACACCAACTCACTGGTGACCTGGATGTAGCCCAGTCTCCCTCTGTCCCCCAACACCTACTCACGACCTGGTTGTAGCCCAGTCAGTCTGCCTCTGTCCCCCAACACCTACTCACCTGGGACCTGGTTGTAGCCCAG
Source organism: Oncorhynchus tshawytscha (assembly GCF_018296145.1). Taxonomy (NCBI): domain Eukaryota; kingdom Metazoa; phylum Chordata; class Actinopteri; order Salmoniformes; family Salmonidae; genus Oncorhynchus; species Oncorhynchus tshawytscha. The sequence goes on along the minus strand of NC_056435.1, from coordinate 45,831,070 downwards.
TCTCCCAACACCTACTCACCTGTGACCTGGTTGTAGCCCAGTCTCCCTCTGTCCTCCAACACCAACTCACCGGTGACCTGGTTGTAGCCCAGTCTCCCTCTGTCCCCCAACACCTACTCACCTGTGACCTGGTTGTAGCCCAGTCTCCCTCTGTCCCCCAACACCTACTCACGTGTGACCTGGTTGTAGCCCAGTCAGTCTGCCTCTGTCCCCCAACACCTACTCACCTGTGACCTGGTTGTAGCCCAGTCTCCCTCTGTCCCCCAACACCTACTCACCTGTGACCTGGATGTAGCCCAGTCTCCCTCTGTCCCCCAACACCAACTCACTGGTGACCTGGTTGTAACCCAGTCTCCCTCTGTCCCCCAACACCTACTCACCTGTGACCTGGTTGTAGCCCAGTCAGTCTCCCTCTGTCCCCCAACACCAACTCACTTGTGACCTGGTTGTAGCCCAGTCTCCCTCTGTCCCCCAACACCAACTCACTTGTGACCTGGTTGTAGCCCAGTCGCCCTCTGTCCTCCAACACCAACTCACCGGTGACCTGGTTGTAGCCCAGTCTCCCTCTGTCCCCCAACACCTACTCACCTGTGACCTGGTTGTAGCCCAGTCTCCCTCTGTCCCCCAACACCTACTCACCTGTGACCTGGTTGTAGCCCAGTCAGTCTCCCTCTGTCCCCCAACACCTACTCACCTGTGACCTGGTTGTAGCCCAGTCAGTCTCCCTCTGTCCCCCAACACCTACTCACCTGTGACCTGGTTGTAGCCCAGTCTCCCTCTGTCCCCCAACACCTACTCACCTGTAACCTGGTTGTAGCCCCGTCAGTCTCCCTCTGTCCCCCAACACCTACTCACCTGTGACCTGGTTGTAGCCCAGTCAGTCTGCCTCTGTCCCCCAACACCTACTCACCTGTGACCTGGTTGTAGCCCAGTCTCCCTCTGTCCCCCAACACCTACTCACCTGTGACCTGGTTGTAGCCCAGTCTCCCTCTGTCCTCCAACACCAACTCACTGGTGACCTGGTTGTAGCCCAGTCTCCCTCTGTCCCCCAACACCAACTCACTGGTGACCTGGATGTAGCCCAGTCTCCCTCTGTCCCCCAACACCTACTCACGTGTGACCTGGTTGTAGCCCAGTCAGTCTGCCTCTGTCCCCCAACACCTACTCACCTGGGACCTGGTTGTAGCCCAGTCTCCCAACACCTACTCACCTGTGACCTGGTTGTAGCCCAGTCTCCCTCTGTCCTCCAACACCAACTCACCGGTGACCTGGTTGTAGCCCAGTCTCCCTCTGTCCCCCAACACCTACTCACCTGTGACCTGGTTGTAGCCCAGTCTCCCTCTGTCCCCCAACACCTACTCACGTGTGACCTGGTTGTAGCCCAGTCAGTCTGCCTCTGTCCCCCAACACCTACTCACCTGTGACCTGGTTGTAGCCCAGTCTCCCTCTGTCCCCCAACACCTACTCACCTGTGACCTGGATGTAGCCCAGTCTCCCTCTGTCCCCCAACACCAACTCACTGGTGACCTGGTTGTAACCCAGTCTCCCTCTGTCCCCCAACACCTACTGACCTGTGACCTGGTTGTAGCCCAGTCTCCCTCTGTCCCCCAACACCTACTCACCTGTGACCTGGATGTAGCCCAGTCTCCCTCTGTCCCCCAACACCTACTCACCTGTGACCTGGATGTAGCCCAGTCTCCCTCTGTCCCCCAACACCAACTCACTGGTGACCTGGATGTAGCCCAGTCTCCCTCTGTCCCCCAACACCAACTCACCTGTGACCTGGTTGTAGCCAGTCTCCCTCTGTCCCCCAACACCTACTGACCTGTGACCTGGTTGTAGCCCAGTCTCCCTCTGTCCCCCAACACCTACTCACCTGTGACCTGGTTGTAGCCCAGTCTCCCTCTGTCCCCCAACACCTACTCACCTGTGACCTGGTTGTAGCCCACTTTCAGTCTCCCTCTGTCCCCCAACACCTACTCACCTGTGACCTGGTTGTAGCCCAGTCTCCCTCTGTCCCCCAACATCTACTCACCTGTGACCTGGTTGTAGCCCAGTCTCCCTCTGTCCCCCAACACCTACTCACCTGTGACCTGGTTGTAGCCCAGTCTCCCTCTGTCCCCCAACACCTACTCACCTGTGACCTGGTTGTAGCCCAGTCTCCCTCTGTCCCCCAACACCTACTCACCTGTGACCTTGTTGTAGCCCAGTCTCCCTCTGTCCCCCAACACCTACTCACCTGTGACCTGGTTGTAGCCCAGTCTCCCTCTGTCCCCCAACACCTACACACCTGTGACCTGGTTGTAGCCCAGTCTCCCTCTGTCCCCCAACACCTACACACCTGTGACCTGGTTGTAGCCCAGTCAGTCTCCCTCCTGGATTGAGTGGATTAGTGTAAATCGGTGGCAGGTCGTGACATCACAGGTTCTTTACTGTAACTCGGCTTTTCAGGGGCAGCACAAATAGTGGTTAATTTGAGTCTGTTTCATTTATTTGTTGAAGAATAGAAAAAAGCTCAGGCAAATCCCTGCGTTTTCATTGAATCACATCAGGTGGAGTGTGACCTGATTGGCCTATGGCCCAAGCCAGCCCCAAGTGACCGAGTGACAGCCAGTCCTCGGCAGATTAACTGACATTAAGGCACTACATTGACCGCCAGCTTTTATCTCCATGTGTAACTCTGTGTTGTTGTATGTGTCGAACTGCTTTGCTTTATCTTGGCCAGGTCGCAGTTGCAAATGAGAACTTGTTCTCAACTACCCTACCTGGTTAAATAAAGGTGAAATAAAATAAAATAAAATGAAAATCTTCTTGTTGATTAATGCCACAGCTACAAAATTAGATGTGTCTATTTCTTCTGTAGAAGGTCAAATGGAACACTTTGACAGTTGTGTCATCTTAGTACAACTGATTAGGGACTTACTGGAATTCATCATGTCAGTTTACAAGGCGTTTTATATAACACAATAGCCATTGATGCAGTCATGACTGTAGATTTGAAGTCTGGAGAAAGGGTGTGATGCTCTCTTTAGTGACATTTTGCCTTGGTATATTTTCTCACATCTCCAGAGCATGATCTGTGATCTCTCCAGACATTAAAGGATTTTGATTATACACATTGAGGTCTATATGGTTATGCCGCCAGACTGGAGAATCAGCAGCATCCACACAACTGTCACCTCCTGTCACGGTCCAGTCACACTCCAGAAGCTCAAGCGCCCGTCATCCCAGCTGTCCCACTGAATCCCATGCTGTGTACCAGGTGAGACGTGACTTGCATCTGGTAGTGGGCCAGGCTATGATTATGAATGGATATATCTCAGTCACACGGTTGTATTTCCATAACAACCACTACAAGAAGGCAGAGGGTTATTGATACAAATGTCCTATTTCCATTTTTCTAAAACCAAATGACTGATTGTGTAGCAGATTTGTACAGTAGTGGAGGATAAGTGAAGGCAGATAGAAAGCACTGGCACTATGTCTCTCAGCAAAGCACTCCTTGACTAAGATACAGTATGTATTTATACAGTTTAGTTCCCAAACACGAACCAATTCGCTTGAATACAACTTATGTTCTGTTAATTACTGATGTCCCCTTTAAGAAGGGAGCAGCCTTGGTCATGCACAGGTTGTTCTATGTTATTCTGGTACTAACTTGTTTCAGTAAATGTGAAGCTCCAGTTCAATTTCTTGTATTCAGAGTCTGCATGAAAATTGAGAGTCTGCATGAAAATCACACCAGTGGTGTGGTTTAAATTAAGGTTTGAATGAAGAATGTAACCTTGTGACACTAAATCAACCATCCAGACTACCCACAACTCCATTCCTACAACATGAGCATGTAAGAAAGCATATTTGACACAGTTCACCCGCAATAGACTGTCCTGTCCTATCACCTAAATAGCCCTTACTAATTGCAGGGACTTTAGTTGATTTGTTGTGATGATGAGAATCTTGACAAACCAGACAGGAGTTATCCCCTGTGTCCTCTGGCGACCCTGCTGTGACCCCTGAGTGTCCTGGTGTGACTCCTCTAGGTTCAATGGCCCTGGTTCCACAGGGACAACATGAGACCCAGCTCAGTGGAGGCTTTTGAGGGGAAGACGACTGATAATAATGTCTGGAACGGAGCAAATGGAATGGCATCAAACACATGGAAACCATGTGTTTGATGTATTTGATACCATTCCACCAGGTTCCGCTCCAGCCATTACCACGAGCCAGTACTCACGAATTAAGGTGCCACCAACCACCTGTGGCCCAGCAATGGAAAGGCTCTGGGTTATCTGGCCCTGGTTCCACTGGGACAACATGAGGCCCAGCTATGGAGAGGCTCTGGGTTATCTGGCCCTGGTTCCACTGGGACAACATGAGGCCCAGCTATGGAGAGGCTCTGGGTTATCTGGCCCTGGTTCCACTGGGACAACATGAGGCCCAGCTATGGAAAGGCTCTAGGTTATCTGGCCCTGGTTCCACTGGGACAACATGAGGCCCAGCTATGGATAGGCTCTGGGTTATCTGGCCCTGGTTCCACTGGGACAACATGAGGCCCAGCTATGGAGAGGCTCTGGGTTATCTGGCCCTGGTTCCACTGGGACAACATGAGGCCCAGCTATGGAAAGGCTCTAGGTTATCTGGCCCTGGTTCCACTGGGACAACATGAGGCCCAGCTATGGAAAGGCTCTAGGTTATCTGGCCCTGGTTCCACTGGGACAACATGAGGCCCAGCTATGGATAGGCTCTGGGTTATCTGGCCCTGGTTCCACTGGGACAACATGAGGCCCAGCTATGGAGAGGCTCTGGGTTATCTGGCCCTGGTTCCACTGGGACAACATGAGGCCCAGCTATGGAAAGGCTCTGGGTTATCTGGCCCTGGTTCCACTGGGACAACATGAGGCCCAGCTATGGAAAGGCTCTAGGTTATCTGGCCCTGGTTCCACTGGGACAACATGAGGCCCAGCTATGGAGAGCCTCTGGGTTTTGTGGTACAGACAGGGAGCCACTGCTGGTCAGCTGAACCTTCCTATCCACTACTTAACCAAAAGTATGTGGACACCTGCTCGTCGAACATCTCATTCCAAAATCATGGGCACTAATATGGAGTTTGCTGCTATTACAGCCTCCACTCTTCTGGGAAGGCTGGTCTTCTGTGAACGCTTTACCATTTCAATATTTTTGATGTAAGGATAGTAAGTAAAATAACACCATGAACAGTATGGCCTTTCTCCGATTGTGGTAAAGTTCACTCTTCAGTGTGTACTGTAGTTCTTGTCCTCATTTTACTGGAGACATTTTGAAACATATTTTCCTCAGTGACCTAGAGGTAAATACAACCAAGGCAATTCTCAGAAGAAAAAACACACACTGGTAATACAAGTGCTTCATGCAGCCAGGCAAGCACCTTTTTAATAGTCTGGCCATCTGTACAAACACAAGACATCTGAAGGCAATAACTGGAGAGTAGTGAACATATGATGGCCACATGAATTTATATAGGGATTAGATATTTTATGAGTTTCAGCATTCATATTAGGCAGAGAAATGCTTTTCATTCTTCTTATTCCTCCCAACAAAAAGCCATGACATATTTTTCCACCATCATATCTGAGAGATTACTTTGATGATCTCTGAGACAACTAAGACCACATTTCATTTAGATTTACAGTTGACTCCTGTGAGGTGCTCATTGGATAAGTGCAAAGTGCATTAGAAAAAAACAATTGACATGATAGTAGATTACTGCTTCCCACAGTTCCTTTTAACATCAGAGCACCATTTCCACTATTGTCTCTGACTGTTTGCGAACAACAACCCCATTAACTGTAGATGTCCACACCCAACTAAATCAAAGACTCTCTTTGTACAGTGCCAGATCCATTTCCTAGCTGTTACAGTATGTTTACTGTAAAACAGCAGTTTGGCGTAGTTGGAGACTTCAGCTTGTGTGTCTATCATCTACAACCGACCCCAGGACTGTATTGTGACCCGTAGTTTCCCAGCAGTCCTGCTCCTGCCCCCGTCTGATGTTGTTGGCAGAGACAAGCATGCAGTCTGCAAAAATTACACTCGTACAGCCCACTGTGCTCCAACCCCTTCATAAGGAGAATGTGAGGAACTCATCAAGAGAAGCTCCAGCATAGTGGGGTCAATAAGCCATACCATAGGGAGGTCAGTGAGTGCTGCGGTCCCTTTGTCTAGGGACAGATCCCTGCATGTACTAGTACAATATACTTCAGAAGACTTCTACTGCATCAACACACACACACACACACACACACACACACACACACACACACACACACACACACACACACACACACACACACACACACACACACACACACTTCAGATGTGTATACTGAACAGGATATAAGGTTCTTCACACCGTAGTGAAGCCTGATCTAATAGAAATACTGTATTCTAAGGATTTGTGAGATTCTGTTATGTCTTTGAGCCTTGATCTCTGTACAATCATCCCTTTCAATTCCACCCCCACTCTCCTCTCTCTTGGGGCCTCGACCCTCTGTGTCTGGACTAACCTGGAGAGTGTCATGACGTTGGCCTGGGGGATAGGTTTATGACCGTCATAAATACCTCTTCCCCCCTTTTCTCTTCTCTAACCTATTGAGGTTACATTTAAAAAACCCTTGGTTAACATAGAGATTCTGGGAATATCAGTATGTGGAGGGAAATGAACTATATTCTGGTAATCCGAACAATTGAACATATGCAGTGGTACTTAATGAATATGATGTCAGTTCGGTTGTCATCTGAGACATTCTCATCAATGATAAGATGACATAAACTTCACATGGAATTGTTGTTCAATTTAAATGTTTGAATATGAAGTTACTTGCGATGGGATGAAATGTGATTTTAGCTTCTAATATGTGAGATTTGGATTTCCATAAGACAGGGCTCTGCTCAATCAGTGGCCCTCCCCTGTGAAGGGACAAAGGCTATAAAAATGTTCAAACACACCCTCCTCTTCCTTCCTATATAAGCTCTTGACTACAACATAACTTTCTGTTCTCATGAGGAAGGATGACGATCCTATGTCAGAATGGTTCAGACAAAAACTACAGAACGAAGCCAACATCAGCATGAGCTTTGGTTGCGAATGGTATGAACCTCAAACTCTTATTCACGACAGAAGTGATACCTCCTAGCCATTGAGTTAGCGACATCAGCTGCAAACGCAGGTTAGGAAGGAACAGACAGAGTATCCTGTCTACCACACAACGAGGTTACTACAACTTATTCAAGTGACCACCAGAGACATTCTTCAAAGGACAGAGGACTCGGTTTGGCAACACGGCCTTCCATCTACCACCAACCTACTGAAGCGCAGCTCAGAGTAAATATTTATTGCATTTTCCTTTTCCAAATGGCCGGTAATTTAGAATGCATAAGATACTGTATTTACAATAGCACAGCTTCTTCCCTTTGTTCCCCCAGTCTCCCGCTCTTTCACTCAAACCGCCCCTTTTCCTTTGTGTAACAAGCTGTCATATCTGTTCCTCCCGCTAGGGACGTTTCCTATGACGTAAAGAATTATCCAGGTATAATTCATTCTTTGTATATGTTATTCTGTGTGATTAGTTAGGTATTTAGTAAATAAATCATTAAACCCAATTTTGTATTGCTGATTCAACTTGTTAGCCAGGATTCTTGCAGATAACCAAGAATTTACAATTTACAGATATTGAGACTGAAGTAAAATGACGATTAATGTTGACTGCTATGGATGTAAAATAATTACTCATCTTTAAGAGCTTATTCGGAAGATAACAGCTCTATAAATATTATTTAGTGGTGACCGACTCTCTAGTTAATTACATTTACATGATTAGCTCAATCAGGGGATATTAATTACGGATAAATTATTTTATAGAATAGCATGTCATAGCAATTAATCCGGCATAGCCAAAGACACGATAAGAGGCACACAACGTCTCACTTCCTGGAATTCTTCTTGCAGCAGGAACAATGCTCAGGGGTTATTTGTTTCCAGCAGAGTGTCTGTGAACCACAGCACAGGTTCTCTGACGGCCTGAGTGAGGGGTGGCAGGTGGTCCCTGTGTATGTTTGTGTGTGTATGAGAGGGGGTGTTCTGTGAACTTGTCTTGTAAAAACCTTCTCTGTCCCTTGAAGTCTTGAGGAAATAACAAACAACATTTCAGTGGAATGACAGATGTCTCCTGTTGATGAACGCTTCAGAGACTGGCTGATTACACCGGCTGGCTGGCTCGTACAGCTGCATTATGTAACAGATACAAATTCTTCATGCTTTCTATTGGTGCCACTCCAATAGATCTGCTGGATGATTCAGTTGTCCATGTTAGATAGTTATTTTCCCCAAAATGTATAATTGACAGAAGTCATATACCCTGAGTGTACACCTGCTCTCTCCATGACATAGACTGACCAGGTAAATCTGGGTGAAAGCTATTATCCCTTATTGATGTCACTTGTTAAATCCACTTCAATCACTGTAGATTAAGGGGAGGAGGCAGGTTAAGGAAGGACCTTTAAGCCTTGAGACAACTGAGACATTGATTGTGATCAGCACCTCTTCCTGATCAGCACCTCTTCCTGTTAAGTAAAATTTAAGTAAAATTTGATTTGATTTGATTTGATTTAAGTGCCTTTGAACAGAGTATGTTAGTAGCTGCAAGGCGCACCGGTTTGTGTGTGTCAAGAACCGCAACGCTGCTGGGTTTTTTACACTTGACAGTTTCCTGTGTGTATCAAGAATGTGGGAAGCATTGAAGTCAACATGGACCAGCATCCCTGTGGAATGCTTTTTCGACACCTTGTAGAGTCCATGCCCTGACAAATTGAGGCTGTTCTGAGGGGAAAAGGGTGTGCAACTAACTCAATAGTAGGAAGGTGTTCCTAATGTTTTGTACAGTCAGTACATCATACATGTACTTTGCCCCTTAAGGCCACCACACTCCCCCATGCCACCAGAATCAGAGAGATCAATAATTGGTCTCCGCAGACCAACAGGGCAACCAACTCTCAATAGTGAGTTATTGGAGGCCTCCCGGGTGGCGCAGTGGTTAAGTGCGCTGTACTGCAGCGCCAGCTGTAGTCAACATGGACCAGCATCCCAGAGACTCTGGGTTTGCGCCCAGGCTCTGTCGTAACCGGCCACGGCCGGGAGGTCCGTGGGGCGACGCACAATTGGCCTAGTGCCGTCTGGGTTAGGGAGGGGTTGGACGGTAGGGATATCCTTGTCTCATCGCACACCAGGGCGCAGTGCGCGCTAACCAAGGTTGCCAGGTGCATGGTGTTTCCTCGGACACATTGGTGCAGCTGGCTTCCGGGTTGGATGCGCTGTGTTCAGAAGCAGTGCGGCTTGGTTGGATTGTGTATCAGAGAACGCATGACTTTCAACCTTTGTCTCTCCCGAGCCCGTACAGGAGTTGTAGCGATGAGACAAGATAGTAGCTACTAAAACAATTGGATACCATGAAATTGGAGAGAAAACGGGGTAAAATTCCGCCCCTCCCAAAAAAAATAGTGAGTCATTGGCATGCAGGCACCATCACAGAATGTCATGAAAGAGAATTAACACAAATATTTTAGTTTCATCATTTGACTTCTTAGTAGAAGCAAAGCTCTATGATTATTCCATGTAATGACCCTGACCAACTGATTCAGCATTAGAAGTGTTTTCACAAGGCTTTAGTGAGCCTTGTGCAACAACTGCTGACTTTCCGAAGCATTACACATTCTTCTTATATGACATTATTATAATATACTCCATAAACTCAATAAAGAATTAGGGCGTTTGCAGACTCTTACTTCTTAAAAAGTTCCTCTCTTCATTATGAGGCGCCAACTTAACAGGAAGAGGTGCTGATGTGTCACTCTTTAGCCGACATTCCTCACAATATGGTGAGTCTCTCTCATTCATATGGCAACCCTCCCCTGATGGACAAAACCAGGGGGGCTCAAAACATTGACCTTAATTGAGTTTTATCGTAACATAGTGATCTGTGAAGGGATCCTTTTCTTTCTCTTGCCTCTCATTATGTGCATGGATAGGACTGCAGGGATGGCCATGGGGAGGGGAACTGAAGGTAGAGGATTGCTAGACCCCATGTTCATGTCCACCTCTACAGGCCACAGGCTGGACATGCAGACGCAGCCCTAACAGGCTGAGGGCAGTTTTGACGTTGCCGTTGCACAATACAGCCCGTCTCCTCTGAAAGTCTCCTCTTGAGGTATTTGTCCATTCAAAAATCCTAAACAATTAACCCACACTGTCATAATTATGAACTCTTCAGTAAAGTGCAAATGAACGTGCAATTGAGCTACTCCAATTAGGTAGACAGGTATATAATACCTTGATTTCCCTGATTGGTTAAAAAAAAAAAAATCTATCTGGGTTATTTGTTTTGTAAACTTTAGGCGTGGGCCAATCTACTAACTGTGCCAGTTTAGGACATTAGATTATGTTTTTAATAATCTCATCCACCAGTTCTCTCTCTCTCTCCGCTCTCTCTCTGTCTATATGCAGTAGCAATTGAGCCTGGGGAAGAGGTTATGGCTTGAAAGGAGATTAATAAATTGGACATGAAAATTGTAGCCCCGCAAAATGTTTTACTTCAGGGAGTTTTCAAAATTATGTTTAGCCTATATCAGTGGAGGCTCATCAGAGGAGGAAAGGGTGGACTATTTCATAAAATTAAATTGTAAATTGTTAAACATTTAAACAGTTTTTTAGATAAAACTTTAAGAATATTCACTTCACCACTTCCTGTTGAACACGGAATGAGGGAGAGCTCGGTTTGTTGTTTTGGAAAGTTTTGAAACTCTTTTGAAAAAGTTTGGTTCAAAGCTAGCTACCTTTTGGTTTTGGATCCAGCGACTCGGTTGGCATCAGTTGCGGGGACCGCTACTATCTATTCAGTGATCCTGCTGACCAAGGCCGGGTCTGAGGAGATGTTTGGCATAGGAGCTAGTCTAGCTGCTAGCTAGCTGTCTATAGAGCTAGCAGGGTTTTCTTGAGGGCTTGATCCACGGATTGTCCCGGCTTTGTGGCTGTCTAGACCCTGCTTTTTGTTGTTGTTGTTGTTGTTTTCTTTCCTGCGACCTACCCTGTCTGGAACAGCGAGGAGTAACAGTGTAACCTAATGCTGTTACCATGACTAAGAGTACCATTGAGAATAAACAAACCTGAATTTGTCCAATAGAAACTCTTGTTTGTGTAACTGTCTGTCACCTGTGCATCTACACTACCGGTCAAATGTTTTAGAACACCTACTCATTCAAGGGTTTTCCTTTACTTTGACTATTTTCTATATTGAAGAATAATAGTGAAGACATCAAAACTATGAAATAACACATATGGAATCATGTAGTAACCAAAAAAGTGTTCCTTCAAATAGACACCCTTTGCCTTGATGACAGCTTTTCACACTCTTGGCATTCTCTCAACCAACTTCATGAGGTAGTCACCTGGAATGCATTTCAATTAACAGGTGTGCCTTCTTAAAAGTTCATTTGTGGATTTTCTTTCCTTCTTAATGCTTTTGAGCCAATCAGTTGTGTTGTGACAAGGTAGGGGGGTACACAGAAGATAGCCCTATTTGGTAAAAGACCAAGTCCATATTATGGCAAGAACAGCTCAAATAAGCAAAGAGAAATGACAGTCCATCATTACATTAAGACATGAAGGTCAGTCAATGTTTCATCAAGTGCAGTCGCAAAAACCATCAAGCGCTATGATGAAACTGGCTCTCATGAGGAAAACCACAGGAATGGAAGACCCAGAGTTACCTCTGCTGCAGAGGACAAGTTCATTTGAGTTACCAGTCTCAGAAATTGCAGCCCAAATAAATGCTTCACAGAGTTCAAGTAACAGACACATCTCAACATCAACTGTTCAAAGGAGACTGTGTGAATGGTCGAATTGCTGCAAAGAAACCACCAATAAGAAGAAGAGACTTTCTTGAGCCAAGAAACACGAGCAATGGACATTAGACCGGTGGAACTTTGTCAGTTGGTCTTTGTGAGACACGCTGTGGGTGAACGGATGATCTTCGCATGTGTATTTCCCACCGTAAAGCATGGAGGAGGAGGTGTGATGGTGTGGAGGTGCTTTGCTGGTGACACAGCGATACGCCATCACATCAGGTTTGGGCTTAGTGGGAAAATAATTTGTTTTTCAACAGGAAAATGACCCAACATACCACCAGGCTGGAGAGTGATGGAGTGCTGCATCAGATGACCTGACCTCCACAATCCCCCGACCTCAATCCAATTGAGATGGTTTGGGATGAGTTGGACCGCAGAGGGAAGGAAAAGCAGCCAACAAGTGCCCAGCATATGTGGGAACTTCTTCAAGACTGTTGGAAAAGCATTCCAGGTGAAGCTGGTTGAGAGAATGACAAGCATGTGCAAAGCTGTTATCAAGGCGAAGGGTGGCTATTTGAAGAACTTGTTTAACACTTTTTTGGTTACGACATGATTCCATATGTGCTATTTGTCTTCACTATTATTTAACAGTCGTGGCCAAAAGTTTTGAAAATGACACAAATATAAATCTTCACAAAGTTTTAGATATTTTTGTCAGATGTTACTATGGAATACTGAAGTATAATTACAAGCATTTCATAAGTGTCAAAGGCTTTTATTGATAATTACATGAAGTTGATGCAAAGAGTCAATATTTACAGTGTTGATCCTTTGTTTTCAAGACATCTGCAATCCGCCCTGGCATGCTGTCAATTCACTTCTGGGCCACATCTTGACTGATGGCATCCCATTCTTGCATAATCAATGCTTGGAGTTTGTCAGAATTTGTGGGGTTTTGTTTGTCCACCCGCCTCTTGAGAATTGACCACAAGTTCTCAATGGGATTAAGGTTTGGGGAGTTTCCTGGCCATGGACCCAAAATATTGTCACAACTTCCGCCGAAGTCTGTTCCTCTCCTTGTTCGGGCGGCTTTCGGCAGTCGACGTCACCGGTCTTCTAGCCATCGCCGATCCAGCTTTCATTTTCCATTTGTTTTGTCTTGTTTTTCCTCACACCTGGTTTACATTTCCCTCATTACTTGTCATGTATTTAACCCTCTGTTCCCCCCCATGTATCTGTGTGAAATTGTTTGTTGTTACACAGTTCTGCTCTCCTGCATCTGACTTCCCTGCCACCAGTTACGCACCCCTTACAAATATCGATGTTTTGTTCCCCTGGCCACTTAGTTATCACTTTTGCCTTATGGCAAGGTGCTCCATCATGCTGGAAAAGGCATTGTTCGTCACCAAACTGTTCCTGGATGGTTGGGAGAAGTTGCTCTTGGAGGATGTGTTGGTACCATTCTTTATTCATGGCTGTGTTCTTAGGCAAAATTGTGAGTGAGCCCATTCCCTTGGCTGAGAAGCTACCCCACACATGAATGGTCTCAGGATGCTTTACTGTTGGCATGACACAGGACTGATGGTAGCGCTCACCTTGTCTTCTCCGGACAAGCTTTTTTCCGGATGCCCCAAACAATCGGAAAGGGGATTCATCAGAGAAATTGACTTTACCCCAGTCCTCAGCAGTCCAATCCCTGTACCTTTTGCAGAATATCAGTCTGTCCCTGATGTTTTTCCTGGAGAGAAGTGGCTTCTTTGCTGCCCTTCTTAACACCAGGCCATCCTCCAAAAGTCTTTGCCTCACTGTGCATGCAGATGCACTCACACCTGCCTGCTGGCATTCCTGAGCAAGCTCTGTACTGGTGGTGCCCGATCCGCAAGCTGAATCAACTTTAGGAGACGGTCCAGGCGCTTGCTGGACTTTCTTGGGCACCCTGAAGCCTTCTTCACAACAATTGAACCGCTCTTCTTGAAGTTCTTGATGATCTGATAAATGGTTGATTTAGGTGCAATCTTACTGGCAGCAATATCCTTGCCTGTGAAGCCCTTTTTGTGCAAAACAATGATGACGGCACGTCTTTCCTTGCAGGTAATCATGTTTGACAGAGGAAGAACAATGATTCCAAGCACCAACCTCCTATTGAAGATTCCAGTCTGTTATTCGAACTCAATCAGCATGACAGAGTGATCTCCAGCCTTGTCCTCGTCAACACTCACACCTGTGTTAACGAGAGAATCGCTGACATGATGTCAGCTGGTCCTTTTGTGGCAGGGCTGAAATGCAGTGGAAATGTTTTTGGGGAATTCAGTTAATTTGCAAAGCAAAGAGGGACTTTGCAATTAATTGCAATTCATCTGATCACTCTTCATAACATTCTGGAGTATATGCAAATTGGCAGCATACAAACTGAGGCAGCAGACTTTGTGAAAATTAATATTTGTGTCATTCTCAAAACTTTTGGCCACGACTGTACAATGTAGAAAAAAGTAAAATAAAAACTTTAAAAAGCAGGTGTTCTAAAACTTTGGACCGGTAGTGTACGTTGTAAACTTTCAATCATAGGCTAGATTGTAGCAACCTCATGATGGGTATAGGGAAAATTTGAGTATCATGTAGTAGCCTAAACCTATCGATGTTACATTGAACTGGGTGAATGGAATATGAAAGACAGTCATCCAGTATGCTATAATAGAAATAAGACCATGCTCATGAAAATAATAATCATCCTTCCTCATCTTAAACGGCACTGACCGCCACTGGCCTATATACATCAAATATCCTAAATGTTGTACTTGTCGCCCTAATTCAGAAATTAAACACAAATGAAATATGTTTAACCATTTATTGAAGATGGAATAATGCAAGTCTTGGCGATATAGTCTCTGCCCCTTCAGGATAGCTTACTGTCCAAGCAAAGCTTCAATATATAGAATTACCTACAAGCAGTGAGCGTGGTAAAATATACCAATCCCCCAGCAGGAAAACAGAGCCTAACTGGTGGAGGCTGGGGTGGTGGCGTAGCGCAGTTTCGCGAGAAGAAAACGCATGGTAGCAGTAGCAGCAAGCGGCAGCAGGATGTGTGAGCAGAACCGGTCAGCTAAATAGATCGCAAAATAAGATTGTTACTAGCATCTAATTGCTGCAATCTCAGATGATGTGTCAGCTGTGGCAGGCACTTGGGTTTCTTTTCTGAACTGGCTTCACTTTATTTAATGTTGAGAGTCCCTCTGTAGTAGAATCAACTTGTAAAGGATACAGCTGTGAAATCACACACAACTGGCTCAGCATAGCAGCAGAAACCAGGAGCGAACACAAACACCAACAGACACACACACACACAGTTGGATGATTCTGCTGAAAGGAAATATCAGCATCTTCAAGAACCAGGTGTCCCATTCATTGTTCTTGTCTGAAAGTGAAAGGCATAGTGTGTGTATTGTGTGCGATTATACAACGGGTGGGTCTAATCCTGAATGCTGATTGGTTAAAACCGCATTCCATCCGGTGTCTATTCCACAGTTACCACTGGCTAAATCTATGACGCTAAAATGCCTATTTACTCTGTTTCATTTGACTGTGCGGTCCACTGTCTCATCCGCCCAGCCAAGCAATGTTACCTCACATTTCTTTTAGACTAATATTTAGTTTTCAACAGCAGAGATTTGTATAAATCTTGCTGTCTGTCTCTCTGATATTTGCAACATTGTTTCAATATTCAAATTCGATCTCCAGCTGCCTATAGTAATGAACAAGATAGACAGGTAGGCAGCGTTTCTCAGCCAGTCGAAGTCATGAATCAGCTGGCATAATTTTTATGGCAGGCACTTGGGATATATACAAAGAAATGTACGTTTAAAAAAGGTCAAATGAAACGAAGTGCAGCTAGTTTGCAGTCTTTCCAGCTTCAGTTTGAAGTGATTGTGTGAGCTGTGTTGTTGGCTAGGTCCTCTGAACAACGAAGTCCTGACGAGTGAGCACATTTTCTATGCCAGGCAAAATCAAACACCTCATTTGCTCATTGTTATGGATGTATCCAAATGAATGTCACTTGAAAACAGCTTAAACAAATGCAAATGCAGCTACTTTGATGTTATTCTGGCTGCACTTTTTGAAGTGACTGTAAATTAGCTGTAGTTGGCTAGCTAGCAAATAAGGAATAAGAACATTGCCAGCCAGTATGGCAATGGAACATTTAGAAGAAACGACTGGGTCGTGTCCATAGATACAGAACAAAAAGACTGAACGACTGGATCGCATCTCTAGCAACCGAACCGATAGAACGAACGACCGGCCAGCTTGGGTAGCAACCCTAGATTTGTGTCGGGACTATATCTTGTGGAAGGATAAAATAGTATAAATAAATTCATAAAAATAATATTTTTGATGTATAAAAGTAATAATGCCCTCGAAGCCCATGTTTGGAGGATATATAGACACGGTTTGCCTGCGACTTCGTCTCGGGCCTAACAACATCCGGACCAATATATCCTCCAAACACCGGCTTCGAAGGCATTATGACTTAAACACGTAATGGCCAGTTTATTAGGTACACCCATCTAGTACTGGGTCGAACCCCCTTTGCCCCAGAACAGCCTGAATTCTTTGGGGCATGGAAATGTTGCTCAAGTGGTATCAAAGGACCTAACGTGTGCCATGAAAACATTCCCCACACCATTACACCGCTGCCACCAGTCTGTACCATTTACATCAAGCAGGATGGGGCCATGGACTCATGCTGCTCAAGCCAAATCCTGTCTGCCATCAGCATGACGCAACAGGAACTGGGATTCGTAGGATCAGGCAATGTTTTTCCACCACCTAATTGTCCAGTTTTGGTGATCCTGTGCCCACTGGAGCCACTTCTTCTTGTTTATAGCTGATTTGAGCAGAACCTGGTGTGGTCATCTGCTGCAATCACCCATCCATGACAAGGACCCATGAGTTTTGTGTTCCGAGATGCTGTTCTGCACATCATTGTTGTACTGCACCGTCATTTGCCTGTCTGTGGCCCGACTGTTAACTTCCAGAAATCTTGCTCTTGTCCCGAGTGGCGCAGCAGTCTAAGGCACTGCATCTCAGTGTTAGAGGTGTCACTACAGTCACTGGTTCAAATCCAGGCTGTATCACATCTGGCTGTGATTGGGAGTCCCAAAGGGCGGCGCCCAGCATTGGCAGGGGTAGGCTGTCATTGTAAATAAGAATTAGTTCTTAACTGACTTGCCTCGTTTAATTATCCTTCGACAAGCTGTTTTCACCAGTGTGGTAAAGTACTTTCAGTTGAAGTCGGAAGTTTACATACACTTAGGTTGGAGTCAATAAACTTTTTTTCAACCACTCCACAAATTTCTTGTTAATTAACTATAGTTTTGGCAAGTCGGTTAGGACATCTACTTTGTGCATAACACAAGTAATTTTTCCAACAATTGTTCACAGACAGATTATTTCACTTACAATTCACTGCATCACAATTCCAGTGGGTCAGATGTTTACAGATGTTTACATACACTAAGTTGACTGTGCCTTTAAACAACTTGGAAAATTCCAGAAAATTATGTCATGGCTTTAGAAGCTTCTGATAGGCTAATTGACATCATTTGAGTCAATTGGAGGTGTACCTGTGGATGTATTTCAAGGCCTACCTTCAAACTCAGTGCCTCTTTGCTTGACATCATGGGAAAATCAAAAGAAATCAGCCAAGACCTCAGAAAAAAATGTAGACTTCCACAAGTCTGGTTCATCCTTGGGAGCAATTTCAAAATGCTTGAAGGTACCACATTAATTTGTACAAACAATAGAATGCAAGTATAAACAACATGGGACCACACAGCCACCATACCGCTCAGGAAGGAGACGTGTTCTTTCTCCTAGAGATGAACGTACTTTGGTGCGAAAAGTGCAAATCAATCTCAGAACAACAGCAAAGGACCTTGTGAAGATGCTGGAGGAAACAGGTACAAAAGTATCTATATCCACAGTAAAACTAGTCCTATATTGACATAACCTGAAAGGCCGCTTAGCAAGGAAGAAGCCACTGCTCCAAAACTGACATAAAAAAGCCAGACTACCGTTTGCAACTGCACATGGGGACAAAGATTGTACTTTTTGGAGATATGTCCTCTGGTCTGATGAAACAAAAATAGATCTGTTTGGCCATAATGACCATCGTTATGATTGGAGGAAAAAGGGGCCGAAGAACACTATCACAACTGTGAAGCACGGAGGGGGGGGGCAGCATCATTTTGTGGGGGTGCTTTGCTGCAGAAGGGACTAGGGGCACTTCACAAAATAGATGGCGTCATGGGGAAGGACAATTATGTGGATATATTGAAGCAACATCTCAAGACATCAGTCAGGAAGTTAAAGTTTGGTCTCAAATGGGTCTCCCAAATGGACAATGACCCCAAGCATACATCAAAAGTTGTGTCAAAATGGCTTATGGACAACAAAGTCAAGGTCACTTTTTCCACCACGGGTTTTCACCCACAGGACTGCTGCTGACTGGAGGTTTTTTGTTTGTCGCACCATTCTCGGTAAACCCTAGACACTGTCAGGCATGAAAAGCCCAGGAGGCCGGCCGTTTCTGAGGTACTGGAACTGGCGTGCCTGGCACCAACGATCATATCATGCTCAAAGTCACTTAGGTCACTAATTTTGCCCAGTCTAACATTCAATCGAACAGTAACTGAATGCCTCGATGCCTGTCTACCTGCTAAGTATAGCAAGCCACTTGACTTACTGTCTGTAGGTGTTAACAATTTTCGTAAATGCTTAAACTGGCCGCTGAGTGTATTTCAAGTGTCCAAATGTATACTGTAAATAGACTGCTCTGTAATAAGAGACAGAACTGTGTCATAGTGTACATCTGCTCTGGTTCTCCAGTGACCTTTGAACTGCACATGGTGCTGCCTGTGCCTCCATGGCCCAATAGGTAACAAATCCCCACTGGGCCCCCTAAGAACAGCTGCTGGGCTTCTAGATTCCAGAGGGGAAATGTCCCCTGCACTACTCACTAGGCCTGCAGTGCTCTGACAACTTCAAAGGAGATGGAGTGGCTCATCCATATATAAGACACCACATGAGGGAGAAAAATATCCCAGCTGTAATTCAGATATAATTCAGATATATAATGAATGTATATCCTCCCTGTGATTATGCATCTATTTGAGCCTCTGTAGAACACTTTCAGCGTGTCACTATCATCATCCTATTCATAAGGCATTGGGGCCCAAAGTGCTGTTTGGAGAGAAACACTGAATCTAAGAAGAATTTAGATATAGCCTCCAGTACGCCTAAGCAGGTAGGGAGCTTCCCAATGTGAACATGAGAAATAGGACACTTCAAGCCCTATGGCATTACTTTGCACTCTCATGAATAGCAGACAGTCAATGACCCAGAAATGGTGTGTGTGTGTGTGTGTGTGTGTGTGTGTGTGTGTGTGTGTGTGTGTGTGTGTGTGTGTGTGTGTGTGTAAACAAAAGAGAGTCTTGAGACATGCTTCTGCATGGCATCTCTGTGGCACCTGCTTCAAAGCAGGTCACTGCAAGTGGTGGCTCATCACGCCTTGAACAGGAATGGAATAGCCAAGTACAGTGGGGCAAAAAAGTATTTAGTAAGCCACCAATTGTGCAAGCTCTCCCACTTAAAAAGATGAGAGAGGCCGGTAATTTTCATCATAGGTACACATAGGTACACTATGACAGACAAAATGAGAAAACAAATCCAGAACATCCCACTGTAGGATTGTTAATGAATTTATTTGCAAATTATGGTGGAAAATAAGTATTTGGTCAATAACAAAAGTTTATCTCAATACTTTGTTATATACCCTTTGTTGGCAATGACAGAGGTCAAACGTTTTCTGTAAGTCTTCACAAGGTTTTCACACACTGTTGCTGGTATTTTGGCCCATTCCTCCATGCAGATCTCCTCTAGAGCAGTGATGTTTTGGGGCTGTTGCTGGGCAACACGGACTTTCAACTCCCTCCAACGATTTTCTATGGGCTTGAGATCTGGAGACTGGCTAGGCCACTCCAGGACCTTGAAATGCTTCTTACGAAGCCCCTCCTTTGTTGCCCGGGCGGTGTGTTTGGGATCATTGTCATGCTGAAAGACCCAGCCACGTTTCATCTTCAATGCCCTTGCTGATGGAAGGAGGTTTTCACTCAAAATCTCACGATACATGGCCTCATCCATTCTTTCCTTTACACGGATCAGTCGTCCTGGTCCCTTTGCAGAAAAACAGCCCCAAAGCATGATCTTTCCACCCCCATGATTCACAGTAGGTATGGTGTTCTTTGGATGCAACTCAGCATTCTTTGTCCTCCAAACACGACGAGTTGAGTTTTTACCAAAAAGTTATATTTTGGTTTCATCTGACCATATGACATTCTCCCAATCTTCTTCTGGATCATCCAAATGCTCTCTAGCAAACTTCAGACGGGCCTGGACATGTACTGGCTTAAGCAGGGGGACACGTCTGGCACTGCAGGATGTGAGTCCCTGGCGGCGTAGTGTGTTACTGATGGTAGGCTTTGTTACTTTGGTCCCAGCTCTCTGCAGGTCATTCACTAGGTCCCCCTGTGTGGTTCTGGGATTTTTGCTCACCGTTCTTGTGATCATTTTGACCCCACGGGGTGAGATCTTGCGTGGAGCCCCAGACCGAGGGAGATTATCAGTTGTCTTGTATGTCTTCCATTTCCTAATAATTGCTCCCACAGTTGATTTCTTCAAACCAAGCTGCTTACCTATTTCAGATTCAGTCTTCCCAGCCTGGTGCAGGTCTACAATTTTCTTTCTGGTGTCCTTTGACAGCTCTTTGGTCTTGGCCATAGTGGAGTTTGGAGTGTGACTGTTTGAGGTTGTGGACAGGTGTCTTTTATACAGATAGCAAGTTCAAACAGGTGCCATTAATACAGGTATCGAGTGGAGGACAGAGGAACCTCTTAAAGAAGAAGTTACAGGTCTGTGAGAGCCAGAAATCTTGCTTGTTTGTGACCAAATACTTATTTTCCACCATAATTTGCAAATAAATTCATAAAAAATCCTACAATGTGATTTTCTGGATTTTCTTTTCTTATTTTGTCTGTCACAGTTGAAGTGTACCTATGATGAAAATTACAGGCCTCTCTCGTCTTTTTAAGTGGGAGAACTTGCACAATGGCTGACTAAATACTTTTTTGCCCCACTGTATGTAGATTAGCATAAGAATAGAACTAAATCACCAAAGGAATGAGAATACATCAAATAAAACACAGTCTATTGTGTGTGATATGCTCTCTTCCATATTATTGGGTAAATTCTCTATGATCTACGATGCAGTTTAGTAATCATGCAACTACATCTTGATTTAGCCTACATTGGTGAGAAAATAGAAAAATGTATCAAAAACCAACCATGCATGTGGATATCATTATTTCTGTATAGTTTATTCAACGTCCAATTAAAGTGCAGAACAAAGAAAGAAATGTAGGCTGCTACTGTATGTGGCAAGCACAGTGCATGCATGTAATTTTGTTGCGCTCTGGGAACCGCACTTGAGAGAACAAATTGATTGGAGGTTGCATGCAGTAGGTGGACCCTGGACCCACTCGACATCCCACTTTTAAGAGATCAGGAGAATTTTACTCGTGAACACATGACATTTACATAGCATTTGAGAAGGAGCGAACAGGGACCACGATATATATATATATATATACATATATTTATACTTTTTGCCATTTAACAGGTACAGAAAGAAGAGAAGCCACTAGATGAAGGAAAAACAGTAAAGCAGCGGAGGAAAGATCCGTGTGGAGATATCCGGAGTTGGCACAGTGACACTCTAGTTCTCTCTGGTAAGATTATTATTCACCGTCAATTTTCAGTGGAATGAATGTATTTTCATATTCATAGTCGGCTATTCGTCACCCTCGTCATTCCCTTTGTGGTCTACTGAATATAGAATAAATATAGCTATCAAACTGTCACAACTATTCATATTATGAACCTGTTATCGAATAGGATTGCCACCTAGAGCCAAATGGTCGCTCCAATGAAATATAATACTGTGAAACATTTTTTGAAATGTAAGACATATCTTCTCGAATTACTTTTACCTAAAGAGTGCTGTTACATTCTTGTTACATTGTTACATTATTGTGGCGTTATATTACTGAAGTAACAGTTCTCAGACAGTGCTCGTGGATCTTGCTCTTTCGCCAGGTGATACTGTAACTTGCGCAGCCACGCTGGGTGATAATGCCTTCGTCATCTACAATTTCAAATTCTAGTTCAGAAAAAGACAGCTAGTGATCGTTCATACTTTATTCGCCATTAGTTTATGTTATACAAATGTCTGTATTCAGCATGTGGCATATTTGCCACATTTCTTCGACACTTCAATAGATGCTGTGGCATTTTTAATAGGCTATCCGTATCCCCCTTCTCGTTTACTACTTAAACCTGGCATATACTATAGCTTATTATTGGCAGACATTCCGCTATTATCATATAGGTCAGTCCAATAAAGTTTTAATTTGCCCTTTGCAAATCAGGCCCCTGTAATTGACATAGCCTACAACAGAAGCCTATAGTGCATTTAGGAACACGTTTTTATATGGTGTGTTGAGTTGTATTATCCATTGTACACCCCCCACCCTGTAACTCTGGGTCACTATGCATTAGACAGATAACAAGCATATCTAGATACACCTGGGTTGCTGAGAAGCCCCAGAGGGCGGAGCCCCTTCTGAGGGCTATTTGTAGGGAGGGCAGCAGGTGAGACTACTGTGTTTGCTGGAGCTGACAGGAGGGAGCAGGCGTGAGTTACTGTTCTGTCGGCTTGTCAAGACTACTGTTTCTATATTTGAAAAAGCTGGCTCGTCAGTGAGTCATGCTCTGTCTCACTCTCTCCACCTTCACCTTCTCCCCCTCCAGCCCCCACCCCCACTCCAGAGCACTGGCTTACTGCTGAGCGGACTGAATGCTCCAGCCAGAGCTGTGTGCTTTGAACTACAGATTCACACAAGTGTGTGTGTGTGTGTGTGTGTGTGTGTGTGTGTGTGTGTGTGTGTGTGTGTGTGTGTGTGTGTGTGTGTGTGTGTGTGTGTGTGTGTGTTATGTAGCGTCGTTTTCGATTGAGCTCAACTTAGTAGCATATAATATTAATGTATTTGGTGTGTAGACTTATTGGATCAGTGGTTTGATTTTCATCCTTTGAGAGTGACATGTTTGACTGTGAACATTACTTTTTGTAATTTTGTAACTGACTGGGCGGCAGGTAGCCTAGCGGTTAGAACTTTGGGCCAGTAACCGAAAGGTAGCTGGTTCGAATACCTGAGCTTACGATGTGAAAAATCTGTCAGTGCCCTTGAGCAAGGCACTCAAGGTCCCACCTACAAAATCCTAATTTGCACCCCCTCCCTCAGAGATTGAGAGAGAGAGTGTCATCCTTTTCCCCTTTTGTGAGTTGTTATCCATGTGACATAATTAAACTCGGCTGACAAGTGTTTTTCAGTTTTTCTCTCTATTACCTTGTTTGATACACATTTGCAGTATGACTTGAATCACAGTCCAAGTATTGTAATAATTACCTAGTAGTGAGTGCCTTAGTAGGATAATTGTCTCACAGATGGTTTTCCATGCTCGCTCTGAATCTCAAACTTAAGTGCATTTGGTTTGTGCTGTTCATGTAATGGAATCCCACATTATAGCTCCTTGTATCATCTTCACTATGGTGGCGTGAGAGTTAATGGCCTGCTAAGTAGGTAGAGGGGTTCACTCTATCCCTATCTTATTGTGTCAAAGTATTTTCTACCTTTGTAATGTATCCCCCTCCTGCCTGCATGTATTGCTCTACCTCTGCAGGAATAACAAGTCAACATGAAATGAATTACATTTGACATTTTTGAACTCATGCAATGCAGGAAGACTGAACTCCCCTACAGAGACTTGAGGCCCAGAGATGTAGACTGTGGGAAGACATAAGCCACTGTCTTGTCAAGTGTTTTGATGCTGTGATTTGCTTTGTCTCGCTGAATTAATGAAATGATGGGAACATCAACTTCAAGAACAAATTCATTTTATACTCTCAACGCCCCTCACCGTAATATGATGGCTACCTGCAGCCAGGTCAGAAATGTGTAACTACATTGGAGAGCTTTACGATTGGTGTGGTTATTACATATGTTATAACATGTTAATAACTTTTGTTTCCCCACATAGTTAAATCCAGCCACTGCTTACTGTGGGCTCCTGTTCAATTCAACTCAGGGGCTTTCAAAGTGTACCAGAATGATAAGGAACATCTCAGGATTCTATCCTATTAAACCTACAAGTATGTCTGATCAGATATAGTCAAGGCGCATTAGAGAAATCCTCAGCTATGAAAACCAAACTCTTTTATAAGTTCTGTTTGTACATTGAAGTACTTTGTAAATCCCTAGTCTGAGAGGGAAAACTACCTGTAATCTTTTTAATTGTCTGAGCTACCAAGATTAGGGAGGTAGT
Source organism: Oncorhynchus tshawytscha (assembly GCF_018296145.1). NCBI lineage: Eukaryota > Metazoa > Chordata > Actinopteri > Salmoniformes > Salmonidae > Oncorhynchus > Oncorhynchus tshawytscha. The sequence continues at coordinate 45,806,704 of NC_056435.1, read as the reverse complement.
AAAATCAAATATTTTGAACAGGTGGTTAGCTTTTCTTTGGAAATGTGCATGGCATCAGTCCAGGTTTGTAAGAGCATCCACTCAAAGATCTTTGGCCTTATTTGAGCAGTTTTAAAAGAGTGTTTGAGACTCTTACTTTCACATAGTCTTAGAATACCCAGAACACACACTTTTAGATTTGCTAAAGATAAAATGATGAAAACCTCAAATGAAATGTGTCTAATTTGGTTGTGGGAATGCCTCCGGGTCCACCACACAATGTCACAACTTCTATTTCATAAAGCTGTTTCATAACCACAGTCTAATAGACCGGGCTAAATCTTGTCTGAGTTTTGGAAATTGAGGCCACTGCATCAGGAAAGCTCATGTGTTTGTATCAAGTTATGTCACTCATCTGTTCAATTTAACAACTGAGGAAGTGCGTAAGAGTGCATTGATGGAGGACATCCAGAGTTACGCTCTTTCACTCAGCAGTGATCAGGGAGTCTATTAGGCACAGGATGCAGGGCTAGAATTAGAATTAGGCCAGACTCAGAGACATGCTCTTACCCCTCTGCTATGTCAATGGCCTCATTGTGACATCAGTGAGGAGAGGTACTAATCTATTTGTTTCATCTAAGCTAACAAATAGTTGGCATTAGTCCGTGCTTACTGGGGTGTAACCTACAGTGTCACTTGCAATGGAATTTTATGAATGTCCTACCATTTGCAAACAGGCAGTTGCAATGGCTTTTTTAATCCTGATTCCTGTGACAAATCAAGTTGTCTATTTAAGCTTTAAATATCAGCTACCTGTTTATCAGGAGTTATCCTGAGCCTATTTGCAATGAGAACAGCGGGAAATGCAGAAGTATTCTTTTTTCCCCCGCTATGACCAGCTCAACAAAAAATGACTGATAGAAACTTGAAACCACTGATCATGACAATTTAGCCCACGGGGTGTAACTCCTGGACAACAGTTGTGAGTAGCCTGATTGTCCATTCCATACGGTCTATTTTACTTTGACCAGTCCTGTTTTTAGGATATGGTGTTTGTTAACGTCAGCACACAACGTCAGTTTTATATGATTGGGCGCCATTTAGATTAGGCTATTTGATCTGAGAAATGTGCTTGTTGTAAAAAGTGTCTGTCTCATTACACGTAAAAAGTGTCTGTAGTGTCTGTCTCATATGTACAAAAGTGTCTGTAGTGTCTGTCTCATTACATGTAAAAAGTGTCTGTAGCGTCTGTCTCATTACATGTAAAAAGTGTCTGACTCATTATCTCCAGGAAAAACCACATACTCTTTCTACCATAGGCTATATCTGCTATATAGCCTAGAGATTAAAAGCACGGGGCCAGTAACTGAAAGATTGCTGGTTTGAATCATTGAGCTGACTATGTGAAAAATCTGTTGATGTTCCCTTGAACAAGGCACTTAACCCTAATTGCTCCTGTAAGTCACTCTGGTTAAGAGTGTCTGCTAAATGACTAAAATGTAAATTTCTGTTACATGATTTTGTGATGGAACGTTGGTGGAGCACCACAGCGATGCGTCTCTCCAACAGCACCCCAGAGAGGCGTGCTGGGAATGGACAATCAAAATATTTGGCTCCCCTGCCTTTGACAAAGTGGCCACTTCTTATCACAGGACGAAATCAACTCTCACTGAAAAAGCCCATATGCCACTCATAGAGATAAATAGTAATTGTTTTTTAGGCAGAATTACGTGAGGTTTATACACTGTATATACACACCATATACACATTCACTCACACACACTACATTAGCACTCCTACACAAAACCCACACACATTCACATACACTACATACGCACACAACACACACATGCATACTGACACAACACAAACACACATACACACACATTACACACACACACACATGTATACACTCATCATTTTACTCTTAGTACTATCTATCTTGATGCCTAGTCACTTTACCCTGCTTTCAGGTTCATACTGTATCTACCTCAAATACCTTGTACCTCTGCACATTGATCTGGTACTATACTCAGCAAAAAAAGAAACGTCCTCTCACTGTCAACTGCGTTTACTTTTAGCAAACTTAACATGTGTAAATATTTGTATGAACATAACAAGATTCAGCAACTGAGACATAAACTGAACAAATTCCACAGACATGTGACTAACAGAAATTGAATAAAGGGGGGATCAAAATGAAAAACAACTGTCAGTATCTGGTGTGGCCACCAGCTGCATTAAGTACTGCAGTGCATCTCCTCCTCATGGACTGCACCAGATTTGCCAGTCCTTGCTGTGAGATGTTTCCCCACTCTTCCACCAAGGCACCTGCAAGTTCCCGGACATTTCTGGGGGGAATGGCCCTAGCCATCACCCTCCGATCCAAAAGGTCCCAGACGTGCTCAATGGGATTGCGATCCAGGCTCTTCGCTGGCCATGGCAGAACACTGACATTCCTGTCTTGCAGGAAATCACACACAGAACGAGCAGTATGGCTGGTGGCATGTTCATGCTGGAGGGTCATGTCAGGATGAGCCTGCAGGAAGGGTACCACATGAGGGAGGAGGATGTCTTCCCTGTAACGCACAGCGTTGAGATTGCCTGCAATGACAACAAGCTCAGTCCGATGATGTTGTGACACACCGCCCCAGACCATGACGGACCCTCCACCTCCAAATCGATCCCACTCCAGAGTACAGGCCTCGGTGTAACGCTCATTCCTTCGACGTTAAACGCGAATCCGCCCATCACCCCTGGTGAGACAAAACCGCGACTCATCAGTGAAGACCACTTTTTGCCAGTCCTGTTTGGTCCTGCGTCGGTGGGTTTTTGCCCATAGTCGATGTTGTTGCCGGTGATGTCTGGTGAGGACCTGCCTTAACACAGGCCTACAAGCCCTCAGTCCAGCCTCTCTCAGCCTATTGCGGACAGTCTGAGCACTGATGAAGGGATAGTGCGTTCCTGGTGTAACTCGGGCAGTTGTTGTTGCCATCCTGTACCTGTCCCGCAGGTGTGATGTTCGGATGTACGTATCCTGTGTAGGTGTTGTTACACGTGGTCTGCCACTGCGAGGATGATCAGCTGTCCGTCCTGTCTCCCTGTAGCGCTGTTTTAGGCATCTTACAGTACGGACATTGCAATTTATTGCCCTGGCCACATCTGCAGTCCTCATGCCTCCTTGCAGCATGCCAAAGGCACATTCACGCAGATGAGCAGGGACCTTGAGTCAGTAGAAAGGCCTCTTTAGTGTCCTAAGATTTCATAACTGTGACCTTAATTGCCTACCGTCTGTAAGCTGTTAGTGTCTTAACGACCGTTCCACAGGTGTAAGTTCATTAATTGTTTTGTTTATAGTTCATTGAAGAAGCATGGGAAACAGTGTTTAAACCCTTTACAATGAAGATCTGTGAAGTTATTTGGATTTTTACGAATTATCTTTGAAAGACAGGGTCCTGAAAAGGGGACGTTTCTTTTTTTTGCTGAGTTTAGCTCCATTCTTGTGTATTTTATTTTATTTCTCTTGTGTTACTATTTTATTTGTATTATATTTTTAAAGCTTTTCACATGTGAGTTCCAAATATCTCTAACGGTTGCCCCAATGTGAGTTTATTTTATGCATGTTACGCAACAGGACAGTTAACCCGCGCTGCCCTCAAACCAAGACACGCTGCCTGCTAATTATCTATAGGCTATGTTTCAACTTCTACATTTCAAAATATTTTCGAACAAGTTTTATTTTCTGACAACAGTTTGAATTGAGGAGTGCTGCGCCTCCTCATTAATTCACATAAGAAGTAGCTCATTTCACTATTGCGGACAATTTATGTTTGAGATCTTTACTGAGCTGGGCAAACTTCTCTCTTCATCGAGAGCCCAAGCACTTCCCCAATGTTTCCCCACATCAAGTATGAAGACATTGCGCATCTCCAGTCAGAACAGACTTTGCACAAACCTTTGCGCCCTGGCACATTTTCTGGCTGGTGGCCGTATTGCCTTCATTGTTGTTTTCCTCACAAATAATAACTTTGGACATGTGTGCATTCCTATCAAAGTAAGTACCTTATTTTCTGTATATCGTGTTCTAGTTTCTACTGTAGCATAAATAAGCATATGTATGTATGTTTTATTCACGTTTTCAAGTACTGGTGACAAGTCATGCGTTCCGATTCCTGCACGAATTGTAATGGACACATATGATGTGTGTAAAATAATTTTTTGAAGATTGTACTGATTATGATGAGCTAATGCTAAGCTATTTTCCAGCTATGTGTGGCGCCATGTTTGTTGACATCATACAATGCATTATGGTTGTCACGTAAGCGTCTATCAGACCAAAGATGTTATAACAAGGGATAGTTAACTCGACTAACTTATGGTGCTTTCAATACGAGGTCAAATCATGATGTCAGTGATCTTCAGGTCGGAAGGTCAGAGCCCTAGAAAGAGGCCTAAGTTCACGAGTTGGAATTCCGAGATTGATGACCGTTGAAAAGATTTTCTCCAGTTAGAGCATGTTTTTTCACAGTTCCCAGTTGTCTTGAACGCATTGAAGTGGAAGTTGTAGATTTCTAAGTTCCCAGTTGTTTTGAACGAGGTATCAGATTGTAACTATGGTACCTCAGGGTTGCCAGCTCATACCCCCCTTTCCAGGGTTTATTTTTATTCAGTGTATAAACTTGCCCTGTGTTTGCCCCCCATTTATTGATAATTCCCCCATCATAGTAATATTTCCTGCATTATATCCCCCCAAGCTATCTTCCACCGATTTCTATCACCCATGGACAAAAAACTGTCACGACTCCTACCGAAGGTGGCTCCCCTTCCTGTTCGGGTGGCGCTCAGCGCATTGAACCATTTTCCCCTTTCTGTTTATTGGTTTCACCTGTTTTGTGTGTAAGCTGATTAGTCGGGCTATGTTAGCCAGTAGGCCCGCCTGCTCTTTGTGCGGGATTGTTTTGTGTTCCTACTGTGCACGTTTGATGTTGACGTGTTTTGTTCGTGGGCTTTTCTCCGGACTGTTTGAGTCCCCGTGTTTGGGGCATTTGTTTTGTGTGCGCTCTGCGTTTCGTGGGGTGGCTTATGTTCGCTGTGTGTGCAATAAAAAGCACTACCCTGTACTCTCTGCTTCCTGTGCCTGACTTCGTACCCACTACGCCCAGAACGTTACAAAAACACCCAACACAAATGAAACGAAACCCCCCAAAATGGTTTCATCCCTGTTTAGCTTTTGCGCTATGGTTAGGCTAGGTAGTAGGCTTGTATTTGCGGTGAGGATCTGTGAGGTGATAACATTTTATTTGCTTTGTGATTTGTCAAAAATGGTAAATGACTTGTCAAGTCATGTGCTCTAGTTCTTGTATGCACTGTGTACAAGTACATCAAAGATTTGTATAATGCTGAAAAGTGGCCAAACTAAATTAATATTTTTCAGGCAATGGGCTTTGACTTTGACTTTATTTGTTAGCGTCTTGTAGTGAATGGCATTCTGGGATTAAGGAGTTTTCTCTTTTCAAACATAAACAAAAATGTAGCTGCTGTTAGCTTAGCTGACATGCATCTCTTCTCTAAACAATATTACATTTCTCTGGTGTGCTCACCAGAGTTGTGGTACATTCTTAACAAGTCTAGCTGTTAGGTCGCTAACTTATGATTAGTTTTTTTGTCAGCGCAACCTTATTGAGACTGGTTTATGGGATGAGTTTGGCTGTGGATGTGTTCCGTGTGATGTTTGGATGATGTAGTTCACATTTGTCTTTTACAGTAAAAGGTGAAATTTAGGAATAAAGTTGTGAATAGCTTTATTTCCCAGCAGTACAAAACATTGTTTAGATGCTTTTCAGACAACAATGCTGTTTAGACAGGTTTGTTGCATCATATATTCTGTTGCTGCTGTTCCAATCACATATTTGTGATGGTACGTAGCAGGGACCAGTCAACTATGATCACAAATATGTGATCGTATGCATTGCAGGGGTAAACTGTGCATCGTTGGGGGGCTCGTAAGCAAGCATTTCACGGTAAAGTCTACACCAGTGTATTCGTCGCATGTGACAAATAACATTTGGTTTTATGTGTTGTTGGAGGTGCGTCTTTGTCAGTTTAGCAAGGAAAATACCGCCCTCATCAATCTGTTGCCATAGTGGCTGCCTAATCTTGCCTAAAGGGTGGGCCGGCCCTGGTAATTTGTGACTGAGACTTGTGTGCTTTAAACAATGTAAATTTGTTGATTGCTAGGCATACAAACAATATTATTTATTGATACATTTGAAACAAGGTCTAGTTGTGGCCGCAACCGGACTAGATTGTGAACAACTCTTGACGGAATGCATTGCTTGACTGACGTGAGGTAGATAAGCACAATATGTTTTGGTTCTACAAAATAGTAATGAATTCATTGCATTCAGTCTTGCACCATGTGATCAATTACCAGTTCTAAATAGGTATTTTTCTTCTCTATGCTGTTGTTGCTGACTGCAGCATGATCTATTTTACATTTGGTCGGACCATGTCTCTAGGGGCGCTGAGCCGGAGGAGTGCGTATTAATCCTGATGTAGTAATTGCGGCCGGCAGGGTCGTCACTGGTTACCACAGCCACAAAGTCATAAACCCTACCTATTTCTACAATTTATCTTATAAAAATCAGATTTTTTCATACATTTTTACCATAATAGCCAATTCTGACTTTGAGGCTGTGGTAACTAATGAAAGCCGTCCAGAAGGTCAAACAAAAGACAAAATGAACGAGTCACTAAGAAAAACAAATCATGACTCTCAAGCAGTGCTTAATTTGTAAATTGGAAGGTCCAGGAACACATAGTGAATTTGAGAAGGAGGATTATTTGGGGGGGCTCTGAGGTACCGGATCACATTGAGAAAAAAGTGTCAAACACAACAGCGCAGCAGACAGAGTAAACAGGGAAGTAGCCTACTATCTATGGTGAAATGGACAGTACTCTCCAAGGTGCTGATTAATTCAAAGCATTTTAGACGTGACTTCAGTATGCCCACATACTTTAGTATAGTTAAGGGGCAAGTCAGAATTTCTTATAGCCTAATCTAGATATCAAATGTAGAGCAAAATTCTTAGACGATACTGCAGAACACACGCCATATGCATACGTACATACTCAGCTGTGGGGCTTACAAGACATGTGGCAGTAGAACAAATATCACAATATCGGAATATAACTTCAAATGTAGGCTACACCAGAACACACATATGAGAATATATAGGCCTCGCGCCTATGTGATAATATGAAGCACATATTCAGATTACAAACTTGTTCTGTACTATGAAGGTAAAGTCCTACCTTAGTTTTCAAAACCTTCCACAATGACTCTCCCCATGTCAAATCCATTTAACTCCTGAGAGTCAATTTCTTGCTTAATTAAAGCCACGAGCAGGCCTGTGGCTGTGACGTTTAGCCTCCTAAGGCTGTTCTGAAGACTCATTTTTAGTGTTAACTATAACCTGGGTGTCCCCTCTAGCCTTGTCTATAAGGCTTACTGCCACCAAATGCGCCTTGGTTCGGGCATATTCAAAATCCTTATTTCTGGGGGCTCTTTGTTTTGTTTTTTAATTAAATATATATATATTTTTTATGTGTTTGGCATAGCATGTTAATTTACTGTACATTCATTCCACCCACTGTTTTTCTAGAATAATACCTCCAGTCGTTTCTAGACTCCAGTCGTTTCTAGTGCCCCACCTTCTTCCAATTTTGATTTCTGCATGACAAGCCAGGGGTTATACGTTTTTCTTATCCATTTTTTTTATGTGGCTTTCCCTCTATTCAAATTCAGTAGGAAGACGATACTTGATTTGATTTGATTTGATTTGATTTGATTTGATTTACTTGACGTAATTTTACGTAGGGACCTCTTCACGAGCTGACCACCATTACCAAGACCTGTGTCAAGATCAGTTACTTACAACACCAGCCCTCCCCATAACCTCTATGTACAAATAAGAGAGCAGGTCTGAAATCAGTGGGGCATGATAGGATGATTTTGCAGAAGGATCACTGCGTTTTTACATGATGATCTTTCTGGGGGCAGAAGAAATAACGAGGAGGCAACTTGATTTAAAGTTTATCGCTTTTATTATAATGTCTACAGTGCAAACAGTGAAACAATAAATAAGTCATACCGGATCCGGGCAAATAGGTGCCAGAACAAACTAAGTCAAATCTGAGAGGTGCCACTCAAATTTCGCATTGCTCTCAAGTCAGTAAAAATAGTCATTAAAAAAGAACGAAACTTTCACAAACCGCACGTCAGTAGTGACGTTTTCCATTCTGAATGGATCACTCTGTCATCACACAGCAGAGCCAGAGCCCTACATTTCTGTTTCTAAATCCTCGTTTCCATTGGCACTTTGAAGTCAACCCGGTTAGGACTGTCCTTGGTGGGCTAGCTCGAATCGCATTTCTACTGCCTCCAGAAATGAAAATGTATTTAATGTTGCTAGAGAGCCAATATGTGACTGTGCAGCTGACTATGCTAATGTTGCTAGCTAGCAAGAGCTTGAATATTTTAATTCCCCCTCACTATGCTGTAACTAACGTTACCCCATGTATTTAGAGCCATGTATTTAGCTTGCTAACGTTAGCTAGCTAGCTAAATGGTTAGTGTCATCGGTAGCTACCATAACAGGCTAGCTAGTTTAATTCCTACCTTGCTTGCCATGGCATTGGCTATTGGCTAGCTAGCTAATCAAGAAAACCAGACAACAGGTTTGATATGATGTAGATAGCGTTGATGAATCGATACAGGAGACCAAGTTGAAACACTGGACAGGGTGGATCAGGTATAGTAAAGGCAGTTTATTTTAACAGTGTAGAGATATCTGGCAAAGCGTGCACGGACTCTCGTTCGTCTGGCTCATAGGGAACCTTCAGAAAAAAGCCCCGATACATTGTGTACAGTCATTTTATTCATGGGTATGACATAGGTAGATTCTGGTAGATCAGGACTCTGGTAGGTTGCTGGTAGTTGATTGGCAGTTCCCTCCAGACTGGTGTCGGCGTCCCATTGGCAGTTGGAAGAGTTCTTTGTCTTTGGAACCCATCCCCAGGAGAGGGAATGAGTGTGTGTAATGTGTGTGCGTTCTTGTCTTGGCAAGTCAAGTCTGTGTGTCCTCGCAGTGAGTGTGTGTAATGTGTGTGCGTTCTTATCTTGGTGTCCTCGCAGTGAGTGTGTGTAATGTGTGTGCGTTCTTATCTTGGCAAGTCTGTGTGTCCTTGCAGGCTAGCACCTGTGGCTAGGATGTCTCCTGTTTTGACAGTGTTGTGGATGGTTTAAGTGAGTGTGTGTGTGTGAGAGATATCCTGTTATGAGGCCTAACATGTTTTACTGTGAAAATACGTTGCTATGTGTTGTCTTAGTTATAGCAATGTAATAGCAGTAAGCTGGTCATTTGCATAAGAAATAGCACTTCATTACAATAGCTAGCTCAATACGACCTGGCAGCTAAAATTCCTGCTAGCTCATGTTAGCTAGCTTGCTTGTTTCAACTAATTTGCTAGCTAATGTTAGGTAGCTAGCATTCGAGGACTGACTGTTCTCATAAACGTTTTTTGAGAAGTGCAAAATGTATGAAGGATCCAGCTATGGTGTAATTTCTGTCATGACTGACTACTGCAGTACTGCTTGTCCGTGTGCTAACAGCAACAACCCAGACGAGCTAGCTAAATGTGTCAGCATCCAGCAGTAATCAGCTGGTGGTTTCATAGTAAAGGCATCACCAACCCAAATTCTAATCGAGCTGGCACCAGTTGTGAAACTGGGCTGCGCTGGCCCAGGTTTCCCTCGACCCAGCTCAAATTTGAAAATTCTATTCGAAGCCAGCTCGAATTTGGTCTTAATTTGGCCCTAATTTTAAGTGCCAGTGGAAACAGGGCTTAAATAGAATGGTCTGAGCCAAGCCAGAGCTTTGTTTGGGGTTCTAATTTAGGGCTATGGCACACATCTCACAGTTCTTAGAATGGAGGCCTAGTACTTATCTCAGCTATTTTGTGAACTATAAATGCGTTTGAAAGAATTTAACATAAAGCCCTTGTGCTCACAAGTCCCATGACAGTGGAGTTGGCCTAGCCCTAGACCCACCTGGTACCATGGCATGTGATGTAGCTGGGTCCACGCTGCTGAACCATGGTGGAGGCCACTCACTGAATTTCCAGCTGGATGGTTGCCCCTGAGATAATCTCTCTCCTCATCCATGTGCTAGAGTAGGGGTGGCAGGTAGCCTAGGTAGCCTAGGCATTGGGGCAGTAACTGAAAGGTTGCTAGTTCTAATCCCTAAACTGACAAAGTAAAAATCATTCTGTCCCTGAACAAGGCAGATAACCCACTGTTTCTAGGCTGTCATTGTAAATAAGAATTTGTTCTTAACTGACTTGCCCAGTTAAATAAAGGTTAAAAATAAATAAATAAAATAGAGAGGATGTGGGGGAACCAGCAGAATTTGCTCCTTTGTTTGGGGCCACATGACTGATATAAGGATGAGCTGGCACTGAGTGGTGCAAGAGGAGCCTCAGCCATACATACAGGCTACAAGCCCATGTGCTGACTATCCTCTGCCATTTTCACAGCTGACACAAGCATACCATCTAGCCATATGGAGGTTTCCTCATGGGTCCATGCCTGATACTGCTTTGCCAATGCTCTCATTTATGCCAAGCATCCTGCCCAGTGCCACAAACAAGCTGACTCGTGCTATGGATGTTTGGAGCCACAGTGTAAACTATACAGCCGGCTGGCCCTGTGAACTTATAGGAAAGTACTTCTGACGTTGGTACAGTCTTACCTGTTTGGCGAAGACGGATCAATTTCTTGAGGAAATTTGAGCTATGGTACATTTTCTGTGTTGGAAACGATTAAATGTACTTATGTACTTGTGTTTGTTTTAAAGTGGTGTTTTTTGCGTGTTTTTTTACACTTGACCTGAATCCTTCCTTCCTACTCTAACATAATATACAAGAGAAATTGAGCTGTTGTACTTTATGAATGAACAGACATTCCACTAAACCATTAGAACTTGAGTTAGAACACTGTTCATGTACTTCAGGCAAGTTCAATCCTCCACGTGAGGATTGTGACAGCTTGCCACAGCATAGTTTTTTTTACTAAACATCTGACAGAATGACGTATAGCAGCTAGTAAGGCTCAGCATCTTCAATCTGTCCTTCCACATAATTGTCAGAGTGATCTCGAACTTATGAACCAGTGGGATATTTGATCAATCATATCATTGTTCCACGTTATAGCTAGCCTCTTATCTGTTCAGCCGTCATACAATCTATTGAGAAATGATTTTAGACTCCAGGTGTCACGAAAAAAACCATATAGTAGATAACAATTATAAACCAGACTTTTCCAGTGGAAACATATCCATGGAAACCTTTTCTGGTGGAAACCTTTTCAGCCATACAATTTGTCTTTGTTCCTTTACAAAGAAGTGAAGGAAAGGATGCAAGGATGAAGTCGTCTACCTTATGAAGCCACAATTCTTGTTCTCATTCTGACAATGTTGATCCTGGTATCAGTATTTACAAACACCTATATCTGACCAATACACCTGAGCCAGGTCCCTCTCACCTGTTTTACATAATCTGTTCGGTCTGCCATTCCACTGTACTGTGGAAACACTGCTCATATGTTAAGCCCTCTTCTTCTGGTCTGCTACTAGTGACCTACACTGCCATCTGCCAATATTACCTGACCTCTCAACTGTTGTCCTTTGGTCTGTGTTTACACTGTCGACCAACTTAGTTTCGCTCTGATATACTGTACCACTGGGTCTTCATCCTTCTACATGTATCAATAGTCTCGTACCTGTACTCAATGGGGCGAATCCTATCTTCCACTTAATTTTCACTGACTAAGTGAGCATTTTGACTTAAAAGTGGAAGTTAGGATTTCCCCCTATGTTTCTTACCAGTGTTCTCTACCTGTGTTCTACATGCTGACCCTCATACCTGTGTCCTCCATTTCCTGGTTGATTATTTGATCTAGCTGTGCTGTGGTCTTGTTACCAGTGTGATGTAGCATTCTACAGTGTCACTTCCTCCCTGTGGGGTGTAAAGTGAGAATGTGAGCTAGCGTGAGGATGTGATGTGGGTTGCTCTATAAATAAATCACATTTCCAGTCACCCAGCTGCAGCTCCTTCTTCACGCAGCCCAGCCAGCCAGCCGTAGGACACTGGAACCACACAGCTCAGCTCTACTCCCTTCCAAACACCTCCACGCTGCATTAGAGTTCATCCACAGATACACACCTACTCAAACACACACTGCCGACACCCTGAGCCCACAGGCCGCATACACACACAGGGGTGTCATGCATTCAAAAAATCTGAGGGAGCACAAAGTACGTGAGGATGGCCGGCAGATGGTCTGGATGGGGGCTAGGCCTAGAAGATGGACAATTTTGCATTTTTCAAACACCTGAAACAGCTATTTCCTGTAATCTAGAGTCATAATAATTATGTTTAATTCTATGTCAAAAATATGTATATTTTTCTGCACATCTAAGCATATCTATTGAGCTGCCTGCATCTCTGATAAAATCTGGGTAAAAGATTGAAAGGAATTTGACTCTTATTCAGTACATTTAGTAATTGCTTGATTTTCTAAAGTCTACCGACCTTGCAAGCAGGTATGTCAGCTAAGATGCAATACATGGCTATTTCAGCCACACCCATTGCTGACAGGTGTGTAAAATTGGAAACACAGCCATGCAATATCCATAGATTAACTTTGGCAGTAGAATTGCCTTACTTAAGAGCTAAGTGAATTTCAACGTGGCAGCATCATAGGATGCCACTTTTCCAACAAGTCAGTTCATCAAATCGGTCAACTGTAAGTGCTGCTATTTTGAAGTGGAAACGTATGGGAGCAACAACGGCTCAGCCGCAAAGTGGTATGCCACACAAGCTCACAGAACGGGACGCTGAAGTGCGTAGCGTGTAAAGAACGCCTGTCTTCGGTTGCAACACTCATTACCGAGTTCCAAACTGCCTCTGGAAGCAACTTCATCACAGGAACTGTTCGTCAGGAGCTCGTGAAATGGGTTTCCATGGCCAAGCAGCCGCAGATTTTCTGTGTGCCTGTTAGAAGCCTGTTTTCCAGATAAGGGCCTGATTCCAAGCTATTGCTGTGGTTGCTACTGTGTATCTCCCACTCTTTTCATCACAATGTGTCACGTTCTGATCATAGTTCTTTTGTGTTTTCCTTGTTTTAGTGTTGGTCAGGACGTGAGCTGGGTGGGCATTCTATGTTGTGTGTCTAGTTTGTCTATTTCTATGTTTGGCCTGATATGGTTCTCAATCAGAGGCAGGTGTTAGTCATTGTCTCTGATTGGGAACCATATTTAGGTAGCCTGTTTTGTGTTGGGTTTTGTGGGTGGTTGTTTCCTGTCTTTGTGTTCTCTGCACCAGATAGGACTGTTTCGGGTTTTGCCACGTTTTTATTTTGTATTTGTGTAGTGTTCACGTTATCGTCTTTTATTAAACATGTTGAACACGAACTATGCTGCATTTTGGTCCTCCTCTCCTTCGACGGAAGAAAGCCGTTACACAATGTTTATATTCCAGCCTTCATTTCTATGAGTAATGTGTGATGTATCAGATTAACAGAAAAAGGAGGGAGTATTCAATATATACTAGTGAGAGAGAGAGCGATGAGGAGCATCTCAGACTGACAAATTGAGTTCCCAGTTAATCTCCAATTCACACAGATGGCGGATCACACTGGGAGTCAGAGGCATGTAATAGCAAGAGCAGTAGCCATGGGGCACAGGTCTGTGATGTGAAAGGGTGAGAGGATGTCTGTTACAGCATCAGAAGTGTCTTACTCTGAGGCTCTGTGTTTTGTTAGTGTCTCAGCAACCTCACCTGTCATTCAATGTATTGGTCTGTGACTGACTGGGACTACACTTTGAAACAAAATATTCAAGGCACATAGACATAGAGTGGAGCTGAAGGGTCCCATGTGTACTGTAGATTGTTTCAGTTGGTTAAGTACTTAATTTAGCAGTCCAGTCACAAGAGCATGGTTATACTGCTGAAATAAGGCCAAGTAGTAGGTTGAAAGGAAAGCTGGTGATTACAGCTGGTGCCAGCGTATCCCCCTCGCACATAAGTATTTGTGGAATTAAATGAATATAGCAATGTGGATGAGTGTGAAGCACACCCTTCTGATTGCTGTGTGTGTAGAACGAGAATAAACAGATGGCTGTTCAGCCCATCCACAATGTCTACCAGCATGTTTCATAACTGTTTACCAAGCAGGGTTATTCCAGGAGTCCTCTACATCCATCCATCCATCCCCATCCATCCATCCATTCACACTTGCCTTTGCTGCTGCTCAAAAGGCCTCTGTGTGTGACATGGAGGGGCTATTCTATTTTTAGCAGCATAGTGTGTGTGTGTGACAAGCATGGGAAGTTAAATCCTGATTTCCCGTCTGAGTGAGAGTGGCTCTGGTCTAATCTAGTCATCCTAGGGACAGACATAGACAGGCTGTCAGAAGCCCCTAGACTCTCCTCTCCACGGTTTCCTCTTAAACATGGCCGGCCACACAGGGAGATACGTCTATTAGCAGCTCATAAGAGACATTTTGTGGAAAAGTGTAATCTCTTAATCTGTTGTAAATCTCTCCACACTGAACATTCAGCCCGCTAGAGAGAGATAAGATGTTTTCTAGTCAGACACGTTGTCACTCAGGGCCCAGGGGATTTCAGTTTGACAGGTAGCTAGACGGAAAAAATGAAATACCTCAGTGGCACAATATGAGATTTTATTTTTGGGCAAACAGTTTAGGGATGTGGCTGGAGAAAATAACTACTTTCAAATTCATAGACAGGTCTATGGATGCAAGGACCATCCATGAGATCAAAATAATACTGTAGTTTTAACCATGCTTCGAAGCTATACAGTGTTTGCTTGCAATTACATTGTTTACAAACAATTAAGTAAAACAAGCTCCTATTTTGGTTTCTGATGGGGTTAGACAGTTGAACTAAACTCATGAGGCATTTACAAGGTATACTCTTCAAGAATCAATGGGTATATGTGACCCCCACCTGTTTTTGGTCTTATTTTCAAATATATATATATATATATATTTTAAATATATATTTATTTGGACATAAATGATGGACATTATCGAACAAAACAAACATTTATTGTGGACCTGGGATTCCTGGGAGTGCATTCTGATGAAGGTCATCAAAGGTAAGTGAATATTTATAATGCTATTTCTGACTTCTGTTGACTCCAACATGGCGGATATCTGTTTGGCTTGATTTGTTGTCTGAGCGCTGTACTCAGATTATTGCATGGTTTGCTTTTTCCGTAAAGTTTTTTAAAAATCTGACACAGCGGTTGCATTAAGGAAAAGTGGATCTAAAATGCCATGCATAACAGTTGTATCTTTTAGCAATGTTTATTATGAGTATTTCTGTAAATTGATGTGGCTCTCTGCAAAATCACCGGATGTTTTGGAACTACTGAACATAACGCGCCAATGTAAACTCAGATTTTTGGATATAAATATGAACTTTACTGAACAAAACATACCTGTATTGTGTAACATGAAGTTCTATGAGTGTCATCTGATGAAGATCATCAAAGGTTAGGCATTAATTTTATCTCTATTTCTGCTTTTTGTGACTCCTCTATTTGGCTGGAAAAATGGCTGTGTTTTTCTGTGACTTGGCTCTGACCTAACATAATCGTTTGGTGTGCTTTCGTCGTAAAGCCTTTTTGAAATCGGACACTGTGGCTGGATTTACAACAAGTGTATCTTTAAAATGGTGTAAAATACTTGTATGTTTGAGGAATTTTAATTATGGGATTTCTGTTGTTTTGAATTTGGCATCCTGCAGTTTCACTGGCTGTTGTAGAGGTGGGACGCTAGCATACCCTAGAGAGGTTAACTTGGGTCAAATGTTTTGGGTAGCCTTCCACAAGCTTTCCACAATAAGTTGGATGAATTTTGTCCGATTCCTCCTGGCAGAGCTAGTGAAACTGAGTCAGGTTTGTAGGCCTCCTTGCTCGCACACACTTTTTCAGTTTAGCCCACAAATTTCCTTTAGGATTGAGTTCAGGACTTTCCAATACCTTGACTTTGTTGTCCTTAAGCCATTTTGCCACAACTTTTGATGTATGCTTGTGGTCATTGTCCATTTGGAAGACCCATTTGAGACCAAACTTTAACTTCCTGACTGATGTCTTGAGATGTTGCTTCAATATATCCACATAATTGTCCTTCCTCATGACGCCATCTATTTTGTGCGCCAGTCCCTCCTGCAGCAAAGCACCCCCACAACATGATGCTGCCACCCCTGTGCTTCACGGTTGGGATGGTGTTCTTCGGCTTGCAAGCCTCCCCTTCTTTCCTCCAAACATAACGATGGTCATTATGGCCAAACAGTTTCATCAGACCAGAGGACATTTCTCCAAAAAGTACGATCTTTGTCCCCATGTGCAGTTGCAAACCGTAGTCTGGCTTTTTTATGGCAGTTTTGGAGCAGTGGCTTCTTCCTTACTGAGCAGCCTTTCAGGTTATGTCGATATAGGACTTGTTTTACTGTGGATAGAGATACTTTTGTACCTGTTTCCTCCAGCATCTTCACAAGGTCCTTTACTGTTGTTCTGGGATTGTTCTGGGATTGATTTGCACTTTTCGCACCATAGTACGTTCATCTCTAGGAGAAAGAATGCGTCTCCTTCCTGAGCGGTGTGACGGCTGCGTGGTCCCCTGGTGTTTATACTTGCGTACTATTGTTTGTACAGATGAACGTGTGGTACCTTCAGGCATTTGGAAATTGCTCCCAAGGATGAACCAGACTTGGAAGTCTACAATTCTTTTTCTAAGGTATTGGCTGATTTATTTTGATTTTCCCATGATGTCAAGCAAAGAGGCACTGAGGAAGGCCTTGAAAAACATCCACAGGTGCGCCTCCGATTGACTCAAATGATGTCAATTAGCCTAACAGAAGCTTGCCAAAACTATAGTTTGTTAACAAGAAATTTGTGGAGTGGTTGAAAAACCTAAGTCTATGTAAACTTCCGACTTCAACTGTATATTGGATAAATGTACAGACACAGATATTCAAAATGCTATACATTATACAGCGGGTGGATCTAATCCTGAATGCTGATTGGTTAAAACCGCATTCCATCCGGTGTCTTTTCCACAAGTTACCACCGGCTAAATCTGGGACGTTAAAAGCCTATTTACTCTGTTCCATCTGACTGTGCAATACGTTGTCTCATCAGCCCAGCCAGGCACTTTATAAACTTGATATCCACTATAAAATCATCTAGACATTACATCACATTTCTTTAAGACTAACATTTAGTTTTCAACAGCAGAAATGTTTATCAACCTTGCTGTCTGTCTCGCCGACATTTGCAACATTGTTTCAACATTCAAATTAGTTGTGGCATGGTAATGAACGTGTCGGGACGAGACAGACAGGCAGGCAGCGTTTTTCAGCCAGTCGAAATCATGAATCACCTGCCATAATTTTTATGGATATATACAAAGAAAGGTAAATTGAAAAAATTTCAAATGAAACGAAGTGCAGCTAGTTTGCAGTCTTTCCAGCTGCAGTTTCAAATTAATGTGTAACAGCTCTCGTCGTCGGTGGAAGGAAGAGTGGACCAAAGCGCAGCGTAGAAAGTGTTCTTGATATTTATTTTCAAGAAACAGTCAAACAAAAATAACAAATCCAAAAACGAAAGCGAACAGTTCTGTCAGGCACAGACACTAAACAGAAAATAACACCCCACAAAACCCAAACAGAAAATCACAACTTATATATGATCCCCAATCAGAGACAACGATAGACAGCTGCCTCTGATTGGGAACTACACTCGAAAAAAAAGAAAATGAAATAGAAAACATAGATTTTTGCACCCTGACCAAACCAAACATATAGTATATATGTAAATAAGGATCTCTAAGGTCAGGGCGTGACAGTACCCCCCCCCAAAGGTGCGGACTCCAGCCGCAAACCTGAAATTATATGGGAGGGTCCGGGTGGGCATCTACTCTCGGTGGGGGCTCCGGTGCCAGACTCAGGATCTCTAAGGTCACGCCGGGACCTCCGGACCGTAGATTGTCGCTGCAAGCTCTTGACTGGGGACCGTCGCTGGAGGCTCCGGACTGGGGACCGTCACTGGAGGCTCCGGACTAGGGACCGTCGCTGGAGGCTCCGGACTGGGGACCGTCACTGGAGGCTCCGGACTGGGGACCGTCACTGGAGGCTCCGGACTAGGGACCGTCGCTGGAGGCTCCGGACTGGGGACCGTCACTGGAGGCTCCGGACTAGGGACCGTCACTGGAGGCTCCGGACTAGAGACCGTCGCTGGAGGCCCTGGACTGGGGACCGTCACTGGAGGCTCCGGACTGGGGAC
The DNA here is from genome assembly GCF_018296145.1 of Oncorhynchus tshawytscha. Lineage (NCBI taxonomy): Eukaryota > Metazoa > Chordata > Actinopteri > Salmoniformes > Salmonidae > Oncorhynchus > Oncorhynchus tshawytscha. Next base: position 45,788,293 of record NC_056435.1, on the reverse strand, counting down.
CGTCGCTGCAGGCTCCGGACTGGGGACCGTCGCTACAGGCTCTGTGCCATGGATCATCGCTGGAGGCTTCGTGCCATGGATCATCGCTGGAGGCTTTGTGCCATGGATCATCACTGGAAGCTCCGGGCCATGGATCATCACTGGAGGCTTCGTGCCATGGATCATCACTGGAGGCTTCGTGCCATGGATCATCACTGGAGGCTGCCACAACGCGTCCTGGCTGGATACCCACTTTAGCTCGGTGAGAGTGGAGTCACACCCTAACCTAACCAAACATAGAGAATAGATAAGGATCTCTAAGGTCAGGGCGTGACATATTGTGTTAGCTGTGTTGTTGGCTAGCTCCTCTGAACAACAGTGTCCTGACAAGTGAGCACATTTTCTATGCCAGACAAAATCGCGCTTCAGCTCAGGCCACAACGTGTCCTGGCTGGATACCCACTTTAGCTCGGTGAGAGTGGAGTCACACCCTAACCTAACCAAACATAGAGAATAGATAAGGATCTCTAAGGTCAGGGCGTGACATATTGTGTTAGCTGTGTTGTTGGCTAGCTCCTCTGAACAACAGTGTCCTGACAAGTGAGCACATTTTCTATGCCAGACAAAATCGCGCTTCATTAGCTCATTGTTATGGATGCATCCAAATAAATGTATCTTGAAAACAGCTTAAACAAATGCAAATGCAGCTACTTTGCTGTTATTCTGGCTGCACTTTTTGACGTGACTAAGTTAGCCGTAGTTGGCTAGCTAGCAAGTAAGCAAGGAATAAGAACATTGCTAGACAATAACATTTAGAACGAACGACTGGGTCGCGTCCATAGATATAGAATAAAAAGACTGAATGACAGGGTTGCGTCTCTGGCAACCGAACCGATAGAACGAACGATCAGCCGGCTTGGGTAGCAACCTTCGAATAGTGTCGGGACTATATCTTGTGGAAGGATAAAATAGTATGAATAAATTCATCAAAATAACATTTTTTATGAAAAAAAGTAAATCCTTTGAATATGTTGGTAACCCGTTGTATAAAAGTGATAATGCCCTCGAAGCCGGTGTTTGGAGCCGGTGTTTGGAGCACCTCCTCTCGGACCTAACAACACCAGTGCTAATATATTCTCCAAACACCGGCTTCTCTGGCATTATCACTTAACTGTTGAGGAACAATGGGAAAGTATTGCTGCTTTAAAAGTTGATAAACTCTTGAGAAATGGCCCTTGAAAAGTGGTTTGGTTCAGTTTTTACACTTCTTTGTTCAAACCCATTCAGCATCACACCCTCTTAAGCCTTAGCCCCACCCATCTCCATGTGCTAGACAGGCATCGTAGTAAAAACGTTTTTATTTCAAGACTAAAATGATGAAAGTAGTAAAAACACCAGGTAAAAATACAATTTATAAAGAATGTAAGATCAATAAGAGTAGTGCCAATCATGTTTAACAATCATGTTAAATAATCAAAATATGTGTTGTTATTGCACACCAAGTGTTCTCATCCATTCCTTGTAGACTCCACACAGCTGCTTTTGCCACATGAGATGGCAGTAGCTTTCCACCAAAATGTTTGTGTCCTGTGTGGCTTCCTGGTAATACTATTGCATTATCCTCAGCATAGTTGTTGATGACGTTCACAACTCGCTGCAAGTCCTCATGCTTGAGGTGTAACCTATGCTTGTTTGGGCAGGGTCTTTTTCTCCCTGTATGACTGGTGGAGGAGAGTCAGGCGTCTGCTAATGCTGAAAGAAACATTTCAGATACAAATATTTCATCATTATTAGATGAGGCTTACCCAGAGACACTTGGTGGGTCATGTGAAATAGAGGCCTAAAATACCCCCCTCCTCAGCTACATCTAGCTAAGTGGATGTGTCTATGTTGTCTAGACCTCTTCAGATGTTCATGAAATACAATAGATGGCCGTAATCAGCCCCAGAGGCACTTGGCTAAGTTGATGGGCCATGTATTCATCTGGTAAAGTGAAGTCTTTGTTTAGACATGTAGCTAGCTAGCTAAATAATTAACCACAATCCCAACCAGTACCAATACAACTGATTGTCATAGCTAGCCACCATGCATGAAATGATGTAGTATGAATCTGCAAGTAGCTTAAGCTAACTAACTAGGTTCAATGTTAGCCAGCTAGCTAACAGTACGCTATAAATATCAATGCAAACAGTTTTCTGAGATGTGAATAATATTACTACACAAATCATACACGTAGCTTGCCAGATAATGGTAGCTAGCTAGCTAGCTAACCGTACGCTTTAACTTGCAATGAAAACGACTTTCTGACAAAATTAGAAACGTATAATATCTGAAAATGTAGCTAGGCACTTACCTGTATACATGGATGAATGCTTCACGGCCATAGTTGCCCTTAGTTTGACGATGTAATCCAGAGACAGGTGTTTTATGCAACATCATTCTGTGTTCTCTTTTCTACTCCCTCTGCATTTGCAATCAAACGTCAGAATTTTCTCCTTCTCAGACTCCGCTTCCACTGGGCATTCCACTGATTTCAAAACTCCATCAACTTCTTCTGTGATGTTGATCTCCATTTCTTACCCATCACTGTCATCAGAAGACTGTACAATGTCTGATTCAATTAAAATGTTGTTTTAAAAAATTTTTTTAGCCCTTTTTCTCCCCAATTTTGTGGTATCCAATTGTTTTAGTAGCTACTATCTTGTCTCATCGCTACAACTCCCGTACGGGCTCGGGAGAGACGAAGGTTGAAAGTCATACGTCCTCCAATACACAACCCAACCAAGCCGCACTGCTTCTTAACACAGCGCGCATCCAACCCGGAAGCCAGCCGCACCAATGTGTCAGAAGAAACACCGTGCACCTGACAACCTTGGTTAGCGTGTACTGCGCCCGGCCCGCCACATGAGTCGCTAGTGCGCAATGAGACAAGGATATCCCTACCGGCCAAGCCCTCCCTAACCCGGATGATTCTGGTCCAATTGTGCATCGCCCCACGGCTCGTAATTTAACAACTGTGTTCATATTTACAGATGACAAACGTTTGTTAGGTATTTTGGATATAAAAAAATCTTTATGGAACAAAAGGAACATTTACTGTATAACTAGGAGTCTCGTGAGTGCAAACATCCAAAGATCATCAAAGGTAAGTGATTCATTTTATTGCTTTTCTGACTTTCATGACCAATCCACTTTGCTGCTAGCTGTTTGTAATGTTTTGTCTGCTGAGAGAGATGTCCTTACATAAACGCTTGGTATCCTTCCTCCGAAAAGCTTTTTTGAAATCTGACACGCCAGGTGGATTAACAACAAGCTAAGCTGTGTGTCACGCCCTGACCTTAGAGCTTTTATGTCTCTATTTTTGTTTGGTCAGGGTGTGATTTCGGTGGGCATTCTATGTTCCTTTTTCTATGTTTTTGTATTTCTTTGTTTTGTCCGGGTATGGTTCTCAATCAGGGACAGCTGTCTATCGTTGTCTCTGATTGGGAACCATACTTAGGTAGCTTTTTCCCACAGGGTTTTTGTGGGTAGTTATTTTCTGTTTTGTGTTTCTGCACCTGACAGGACTGTTCCGGTTTTCGTTCATTCTCTTTGTTATTTTTGTTATTGAGTGTTCAGTTGAAATAAAAGTATGAACACTTACCACGCTGCGCTTTGGTCCGATGATTCCTCTTCTTCCGACAACGAATACCGTTACACTGTGTTTTGCTATATTGCACTTGTGATTTCATGAAAATTAAATATTTTTAGTAATTTAATTTGAATTTGGCGCTCTGCAATACAGAGGATGTTGACGAAAATTGTCCCGCTAACGGGATGGGTGCATCAAGAAGTTAAAATCCAATGCAGGAATCGGAATGAATTTGTCACCAGTACTTGAAAACGTGAATAAAACAGTAAATACATTATGCTCCATACATACCTATGGTATACTACAGTAGAAACAACCACACAATATCCAGAAAATAAGCACTTACTTTGATAGGAATGCACCCATGTCCAAAGTTATTATTTGTAAGGAAAACAACAATGAAGGCAATGCGGGCGCCAGCCGGAAAATGTGCCAGGGGGAAAAGTTTCTGCAAGGCCTGTTCTGACTGGAGATGCACAAATCTCTGCTTATTTGATCTGGGGAAACACTGGGGATGTGCTTGGGCTCTCATTGAAGAGAGAAGTTTGTCTGGCTCAGTTAAGCGTCAAACATAAATTGTCCGCAACAATTGTCCTCACACTTCTTGTGAATTAATGGGGTGGCAGAACACACCTCAATTCAAAATGTTGTCCAAAAATTAAACTTGTTAGAAAATAATTCTAAATTTACAAGTTGAAAGATAGCTTATAGATAATTAGCAGGCAGCATGTCTTGATTTGAGGCACTGTCCTGTTGTGTAACAATCACATTTTGGAACAGTGACATCACGCGCGTAAAAAAAACTCACACTGGTGCGACCATTAGAGATATTTGGAACTCACGAGTGAAAAGGTTAAGCAGTTAATCAAAATACGCGCACACACAAATACAGTGCTATAATTGATGGGTTGTAAGGAAAAAATACATTTAAATGTGTGTAGCCACATGGGTTAGAAAAAGTGTGGCAGTGGCACTTTTATTTTCTCCCTGCCTGCGGCTAGCTACTGTAACTTCATTGATAGCCTGAAATGGCTTCTTGGTAGCTAGTTACAAGGTTGGGAAATTGGGAGCCTATCTGGGCTAGCTAAAGCCAACTTCATACAATTAGTAGGTGTATAGTAGTGTTAGAGAGAAACAATATGGGCATGACACCTCCACATCTACACACACACACACACACACACACACACACACACACACACACACACACACACACACACACACACACACACACACACACACACACACACACACATGGCAGTAAAAGTAATCAGTGTTGGTAAATGTGCTATGTGGATCAGGGCCAGCTGTAAACATGTCTTTCCCTCATACACCCCCCTCCTGGGATGACGTCTCTTAGCCGTGCATCCTACGTCAGAGCAGCATAAGCCCAGCAGCACAGACGCTGGTCAGAGGGTGACAAATTGAGGAGGTTTTTGGGGATTGGGGCTCTGCAGGGCATGGATAAACAGCAAGTCTGACAGATCAGACAGGGAATGAGGACATTGATTTTCTCCCAAACTGAAGCGTAACAATGTGACATGTGCTCTTGCATAATTCTGCCCCTAGTGCCATTCCTCCACCCCTAACCCCCACCCTTACCGAACAAGCTCCTTTCCCCTGGGGACACTGCCTTCCGTCTACACAAAACCGAGACCCAACCCAACAAATACACACATAAAACCCTGAGAGAACAGAACGCGGTGGCGGATTATAAAACCACTGCATCCACAACATCCACTGGCTTAGGGAGTAATATAGGGATGATTGCCAAATGACTGCTTCTCTCTCTCTGTGTCAGCTTTTCCATGTGTATAATAATGCTGCATGCAGAGCCAGAGCAAATAAACCTATCTATTAATAGTTATTTATAGATGGAAAGACCTTTAAAATAACAGCATGCAGAATTTAATTAAACGCTCTCGGTGTAATTACCTGACGCCACATGTACACTTCCCTAAAGGTGGTGAGTAAGCCTGCATGACGTTCTCCCAACAATCCAATTCCTGTCAAACTGCTCACACACACTTTTAGGAGGCTAATCTGGGAAAGTGAGGTGTTGATATTTAAGTGATAATGGCTGGGCAGGCAGGCTTTTTTAATTGTGCATGGAGGGGATGTGAGGATGTCATTATACCATATGCTATTCAGGATGTGAATGATCTCATCACTACTTGATTGGACCTGGATAGACCTCTTCTCATCAATACACAACCTTTTCTCTCATGTTTCATACTATATTTAATAGTGTATCTGTGTGTATGTAACACGCTGGTGGGAAGTCTCCTAGTCCTTCACATGGAGATCTGTGTGTATCCTTGCTGCTTACATAACATGGTGACTGTCCTACATTCCCCATTGTAAGCATCCTCTTCTTCATTGCCATTCTCTTTCATCTTCAGTGGTTCACTCTCTCAGGGACTTAGAGGAACAATCAACTAAGTCTTCAAACAAACTGTATTCGTGCCATATTCCCTGTGTCTGTGGGTAGCTATCTTCCAGGCATTCTTGCTGAATGAAAACACACTGTGTTTGTGTTTTCACACCAGTTAGCTGAAGGAAGTTCATTCATACAATGTTTCTCTGAGATGTGATTCTGCCCAATCAGCTAAGTCGTGGAGAAGCTCCACCCTGTGACGTCATCCCAGAGATCCCACTGTGTTCCAGCCAGCCAATCACACGTCAGTTTAGCTGCAGGTCCTCCTCTGTGTGCCCAGTCTGTCTATGAATGGTGGGCTGTTTGAGTGACAGAGAGACTCCTCACTGGTGATGGGGTCCTAGTGTGTGTGGCACCACCCCCTGCCTGTCTCCTTCCCGACCCCTGCCACACATGTGCGTGAGCATGGGACCCTGGCAGCTGTCGAATTCAAGGTGCCGTCTTTTCAATTAGGGCGCAATGAATTACCTTTTCAGCCCATCGAGTGGCCCAGGGAGCTGCAGCCAAGGGGGCGCCGGTGGTATAATGATGCCTGGCACAATAGCGCCACTGTTCTCCAGCCCATTCCCAGGAAACCACACAACATGCGCCATTGTGTGCCATGTTTTGCTAGCTGACCACGTTGCCCCGCATTAGCCAGAGAGACAGAGAAGCCCAATGTGGTTGGTGGAGGCCGGTGACACAGTAACACAGGCCATGAGGGGCTGCTGCTCGATGGAGACCCTGGGTTTATACATCTCCCTCTGTGTTTGATGTGCTAAAATAATTTTACAAAAAGGTACTTTTGAAAAGCGGGCAGGGCCGAAGTGGGGGTGGCGGGAGCAAGAGTCATCTGAGGGGACCAGGGTCAGTGAAGAGGGCTGGAGCACTGAGAGAGAGCGAGCACTGCCGCTATGCTAAGACCTTCCGGATTAAAGAAAGAAATGGCAAGCTACAACAAAAGAAATTAGGTCCGGAACTGGTTCTAAGCTGGTCGTAACTGGTTCTCCTACCTTTCATCTCCTCCTTCTGTGATTTGCACTGTGTGTGTGCCACCTTGTCCCCCTACTCCATCTGCCCTTTACCCCTGTTTACGCTGCATAGCTAATGGGGAAATTAGTTGTGGGGGCTTTCAGGGACAGCCAGGGAGCCGAGGTTGACAGGAACAGGGAGACATGTCACAGGAGCTTTTCAGGGGCCTTTCAGGGCCTGTACACCAGCAGCTCTTCTTATACACCACAGTAGGGGACCTAGGATACAGGGGCCCCTCACAAAGGGGCCTGAACCATCCCTCACAAAGCCTAGAGTGTCACAGCTAACTGGGGCCTTTCCTCTCATAAGCAGTATAGAGGGAAATACCTGTCAGCTGACAACTAAATAATGCCGGAGATTCTCCCCAGAAACAAATGTTGTTTATCAACTTAGTTTTCTGACCTCAATGATGACGGCTGGTGCTTTTATCTTACGCTTGACAAGCTGACAATAGAAAGTGTTTGCGTTGTCAACTCCTCCAGTTCTTAGAAAGTGCTTTATAACTAAATAAAATACAATTATATTGGCCGTTTAGACACATTTACAGCTGTTATTGCACGTGCAGCGAAATGCTTGTGTTTCTAGCTCCTACAGTGCAGTAATACCTAGCAATACAAAACAGTGTTCAGTGCGATGGTGATTGCATCATCCGTGGATCTTTTGGGGGCGGTACACGAATTGTAGTTGGTCTAGGGCAGGGATGGGCAACTTTGATGGGGGTGGGAAACACCAAAAAATCGGAACTCATTATGGGGGGCATACCCACATCCACACCCAAACAGAGCCTTTTGGGAGCCCTAAGTGAAATTTTGTTTCCCCCATCTGTGAGCAAAACATGTTATGCTTTAGAATTAATTTCCTGCAATTTTACACATTTTGCCATGGGCTGTAGAGAAAATGTTGCAGTTTTACAGCAAATTTCCTGCAATTCTACACATTTTGCCATAGGATGGAGAGAAATGTTTGCCGTTTTTAACGTGATATCTGAGTGAGACTGACGAACAAAATCAATGGGGGACCCATGGTCAGTAATTCAACCATGATTACGATATTATTAGATAGCTGGTTGCTAGTCTAAAATACCATCTAACATACCAATCTAAAACATGTTTGCTGACATGTTCAGTGACTGACATAACAGTGACTGACATAACAGTGACTGACAACAGTGACTGACATAACAGTGACTGACATAACAAGAGAGAAACTGCTGATGCACAACCAAATGTCGAAATTGCACCTTGTGTATTCTACTATTCTAACTCTTAAGAGTAAGTTGAGACCCAGATTGAGTTTTGTTCTGTCTTTGGAAATGTATCCGCAAGCCTACATAAGGGACGCAGGCCGGATCACCAGTCGCCCATCCCTGGTCTAGGGTGGAGGTGATATGGTTCTTAACTAGCCTCTCAAAGCACTTCAGGATGACAGAAGTGAGTTCTACGGGGCGATAGTCATTTAGTTCAGTTAACTTCGCTTTCTTAGGTACAGGAACAATGATGGACATCTTGAAGCAAGTGGGGACAACAGACTGGGATATGGAGAGATTGAATTGGTCCGTAAAGCATCCAGCCAGCTGGTCTGCACGTTCACCTGGGGCCTACCAGGAAGACACAGACAGTCTCATTTTATCTGCCAAGAACAGGCCTCATTTATCTGCCTCTTAGGCCAAGTCATTGTTAAGGGAGCTCTGCAGAGTGGTCACTAGCAGGCACAACCGCAGTCATAAAATCAGATTTTAAACATAGCTCTAAACCTTAACCCTAACCACACTGCTAACCCAAATGCCTAACCCAAACCTTAAATTAAGACCAAAAAGCATATTTTAGTTTTCATGAATTTTTACAATGTGGCCAATATTGACTTTGCTGCTGGCATATCTATCGGAAATCTCTCAGTTCTGCCTCTAGGACAAGACTCATCCCAATAAACGTCCACCTGCCTGATTGTATGCAGTATTAGTCGTTAAGCATCGCTGAATGTATTATTGTAATAGATTTGTACTCAAGTTGTACAATTTGTATCCCCAGATAGATGGCTGTGCAAGATAAGCAAGCTTATCTGCATTTAATGAACTGTTTGTAATATTCCAGTATTATGAACATGATTTACTCATCAGTTGTAGTCTAACTGCCATGTGTCTATTCTGTCACAGACTCCTGAAGGAAAAGAGGAAAAGAAAAGAGGACGTCAGCCACAGCACACACAAACACTTACACACACAAACACTTACACACACATGCACCAGCACACACACTTACACAGACACACAAACACTTACACACACAAACACTTACACACCCACACACACCCACACACACACACACACATACATTGGAGCAAAGATGAGTGAAGATAAAGCAGCTGAAAGCGTGGAACCTGCTCCTGCAGTGCCAGTATCAAATCCAGCACCAGCAGAGATGAACTCTATTCCCAATGGGAAAGGCCATGAGACTGGGGAGGAAACCACAGCAGCAGCCAAAACACCACCAGGAGACACCACAGAGCAGTAAGTATACACTCAGGTACAAGATAGCAGACTGCAAACATACTAAAGAATACACAGGCTTTTCATCTCTAAAAGTACAGTAAACACTCTTTCAGATAGAAGATAACCTCATCCCCAGGCTCAATAATTGCTTTCGCATTTCATGTTTGACAGAGAGAGAGACGGCTGGTGGACAAGATTAGATACACAATAGCAGACAAGAGGAACCTTTTCAGCTAAAAAAAAGTATACACTCAGGTACTAGGTATTAGGCAATATATTACGTTGGTCGAGAATGAAACTATTAGTGTTGAATGTGATGTATTCCCTCACTGAGCCTTATCGTGTCAGAGAGGTAAGGTGAGCTCTGCTACTGGCTGCCTAGTCCTGTGGGCGGGCTACGGCTGTGACCTACTACTCTCTGAGAGTGTCACGTCTCCCTTCACACACCCCACAACAACAACAACACTACTCTTTGTTAACTACCTTGGATATGTGTGTGGAAATGTGGGTCATGCGTACCTAGTACTACCTAGCGTCAGAGCCTGCGTTCCTTTGCCCTACTAATCATGAGGTCACCTCTATCAGCACGGAACAGACCTGGCCCTTAGTCACAGGAAATTACGGCAACTGTTTAACATGTACAGTGTCTCCCCATGCGCCCTTAAGTAGTTGAATACATGCGTTTACCCAGACTGTGTCATTTTCTGAGGGTGTGTTTGTTGTTTTTTCTCTTTGTGCTTTCATTGGATGATGGAACGTCTTTCTCTACGGTACTTTGTAGGGAAATTGTTCCCAATAGTGCCCAAAATGTCAGGTATGTGACATTGACAAGGAAGGGATATGTTTCAGTGTACTGTTTCTCACCATTACAATAATGAGTTGTGATAAGGACAGACCAGCCCCAGACTCCTATAGCAGTTGAATGTTATCCTATGTGATTCCAGTATTCTCTCAGAGAGAGCGTCCTTGGGTTTTATAACATTGTTCTTGCTTCATGTTCTTATGACTGTGCTTTATTCCCATGAATCCCCACAGAAGTGAGCATCCAGAGGCCAACCTCGCAGAGAGTCAGGAGTTCCTGTCTAACATGGAGGACAAAAAGACCACACGCTTCACAGATGTAAGTGGAACCTATAGGCTGCTTTCACCCCAGTGGATGGTTCAGATGAATCTGTAACGTGTTCATTCTCTTCTTCTGTAAAGCAACTTTGATTGTTGTAAGCATTGTGCTAACAAGCGTGTTCACCTCTATGTGTTTCTCCATGGAATTAGTTTGAGGGGAAAACCTCTTTTGGAATGTCAGTGTTCAACTTGGGCAACGCCATCATGGGAAGTGGAATTCTGGGATTGTCGTATGCCATGGCCAACACAGGGGTCGTTCTATTCCTGTGAGTCAACATGGATGGATGGATGAATGAATTAATTAATGGATGGATGGATTAATGAATGGATGTATGAATGAATTCATGATTGTGATGAACATAGATGACCAACAGTTCTATATGATGAATGATAAGATCAATTGGTACTGTAAATGTATGTACATGGATTTAAACCCAGTCAGACATGTGCACATTAGCCACAAATGTTCCTCTGATTTAATTGCATTCCATTTAGTCCCTCTGAATGGAGCTCCTCCCTGGACAGAAATAGCCCTGTAATTATTTAAAGGCAATTAACCAGGTGGAAAACTCGGTATGTAACTAGTCACTAGATAAAAGGCAAATACGGCATCATTAATCATTACTGTGATAGCTATCTTAACTACAGCAGTGACACGCTGGTGGTGCGTAAAACCTTGTGTTACATGATACACATCTGCATTGAGATTAATAGGGATTTCGAGCGTTGTGTGGAATAATGAAATGTAATGGGGCCGCGTGGAGAAGTCTCATTAATATGCTAATAGCAGCGTTGTGCTGCTGTGTTAAACCAATGCAATTACAATGATGGATGCTGGAAATAACCTCAATGTGCTTGCATCTGCATGTCCTATCTTGTGCTGTGATTGAATGTGTGAATACTGAATGTGCATGAGTGTGTTCTCAGGGGTCTGCCATGCCAGCTAGGGAGAATAATCTGGGCTGTGGTGGCATCTGCTGTCAGGACGAGTCACAGAGAGCTTAGTTTAACAGCTGTCAGATTAGTCATGAAGGGGTTATGTAATGTGTTTGTGGGTTTAGCACCCACTCTTGTCATCCTCCTATTACCATCACACCTCCTAACCCCAGCAGCTAGGGTACAAGCTGGCAGAGGCCATGGGATCTGGATTTGTAAGCCTTGTTCCATGAAACACTGTGTGTGCTTTGTGCTGTAAGACTTTATCATGCTGCATTTATTAGAAAACTCTCCGAGCCCCAGGGATTTGTTTACCAAGTGACCTTAGATAGGATTACAATACAATAGCTTTCTACCTAGAGGTCAGTGGTGTAAAGTACTTAAGTAAAAATACTTAAGTTGTTTTTTGGGGTATCTGTACTTTACTTTTCGTTCACTACACTCTTAAAGAAAATAATGTACTTTTTACTCCATACATTTTACCTGACAACCAAAAGTACTCGTTACGCTTTAAATGCTTAGCAGGACAGGAAAATGGTCCACTTAACACACATATCAAGAGAACATCCCTGGTCATCTTTATTGCCTCTGATATGGCGGACTCACTAAACACAAAAGCTTTGTGTCCCCCTGGCTATCCATTAATAGAAAATAAAATACAAATTGTGCCATCTGGTTGGCTTAATATAAGCATTTAGAAATTATTTATACTTTTACTTTTAAACCTTAAGTACTGTATATTTTTGCATTACATTTACTTTTGATATTTAAGTATAATAAGTTTAGACTTTTACTCAAGTATTGTACTGGGTGACTTTCACTCATACACATTCAGTATTCACATACTTGAGTCATTTTCTATGAAGGTACATTAAATATACAATGTATGTGGATAGCCCTTCAAATGAGTGGATTTGGCTATTTCAGCCACACCCGTTGCTGACAGGTGTATAAAATCGAGCACACAGCCATGCAATCTCCATAGACAAACATTGGCAGTTGAATGGCCTTACTTAAGAGCTCAGCGACTTTCAACGTGGCACAGTCATAGGATGCCACCGTTCCAACAAGTCAGTTCATCAAATTTCTGCCCTGCTAGAGCTGCCTCAGTCAACTGTAAGTGCTGTTATTGTGAAATGGATATATCTAGGGGCAACAATGGTTCAGCCGTGAAGTGATAGGCCACACAAGCTCACTGATCGGGACCGCGGAGTGCTGAAGCATGTAGCCCGTAAAAATCATCTGGCCTTGGTTGCAACACTCACTACCGAGTTCCAAACTGCCTCTGGAAGCAACGTCATCACAGGAACTGTTTATGGGGCGCTTCATGAAATGGGTTTCCATGGCCGAGCAGCTGCACACAAGCCTAAGATCACCATGCGTAATGCCAAGCATTAGTTGGAGTGGTGTAAGGCTCCCCGCCATTGGATGCTGGAGCAGTGGAAACACGTTCTCTGGATTGATGAATCACGCTTCACCCTCTGGCAGTCCGACAGACTAACCAGGAGAATGCTACCTGCATAGTGCCAACTCTAAAGTTTGGCGTAGGAGGAATAATGGTCTGGAGCTGTTTTTCATGTTTTGTGCTAGGACCCTTCATTCCAACGAGGGAAATGTTTAACACTACAGCATACAATGACATTATAGATGCTTCCAACTTTGTGGCAATAGTTTGGGGAAGGCCCTTTCTTGTTTCAGCATGACAATGGGGTGGAGTGCACAAAGCAAGGTCCATACAGAATTTTTTTCCTGAGATCGGTGTGGAAGAACTTGCCCTGCACAGAGCCCTGACCTCAACCCTATCGAACACCTTTGGGTTGAATTGGAACGCCGACTGCGAGCCAGGCCTAATCACCCAACATCAGTGTATGACCTCACTAAAGCTCTAGTGGCTGAATGGAAGCAAGTCTCCTCAGCAATGTTCCAACATCTAGTGGAAATCCTTCCCTTAAGAGTGGAGGCTGTTATAGCAGCAAAAGGGGGACCAACTACATATGAATGCCCATGATTTTGGAATGAGATGTTCGACGAGCAGGTGTCCACATACCTTTGGTCATGTAGAATACTATGTGGCTCAGTTGGTAGAGCATAGCACTTGCAATGCCAGGGTTGTGGGTTTGATTCCAATGGGGGACCAGAGTGAAAATGTATGCACTCCCTACTTTAAGTTGCTCTGGATAAGACTCTCTGCTAAATTACAAAAATGTGGTGGATCTTTACTTTTACTCAAGTATGACAATTGGGTTCTTTTTCCAGCACTGCTAGAGGTAAAGTAATGTTTTGGATGTGTGTAGTAATGCCAAATCCATTGACTGTATACTAGCAGTAGCACAGGTTTTAGAGTCAGTGGAATTGTAGGTAGGGTGACACACAATCTTTTATTTCCTAACTAGAGGTAGTATGTGTTTGTCTTATTGGCAGCATGCCCACATTTCTTACCAACTGTGACTAAAATGAAGCGTTGATACTATTTAAGACAACCATGACCGACATAAATATTATCCAAAAGACTGTATCCAAGCTTTCTGGCTAGAGACATGTCTAGAGGAGTTTTTTCCACACTGAAAACAGCTATTTATTTTGAGCTGGTTGGTGTAACTGTGGTTTCTCAACCTGTCTTCTGTCTGGTCTGGACTCATTTGGACCAGCTGAACCCTGGTTACTACACTGTCTGTTTGTCTGTCTGTGTCACCTGACTTACAGTATATACAACCTTAACTGCTCCTGTGCAACCTAAAATTAAACATGCTTCACTGTTCATGTGAAATGTACAGATGTAGGATCTTCATTTGAGCCAGTTTGCTATAGTGGGAAAATAGTCTTGCTGCAACAGGAAATCTGAATTATTACGTGGATTATAATTCATGGAGTTTTCTTTAGGGTTGATACATTTTTTTGTTAGGGAAAATCAAGTCTGACATGTCAAAGTGGAAATTACAAACTTTAGAACCTTTTTAAAACTCAAATACACTACAAGTTTGAAACAAAAGAGTGATCAAATGTCGATCCTACACCTGTAATAGAACCACAGTGACGCACAGTGTAGCAATTACCAGTGTGCATTTACAGTATGAATGTATGTATCTACTATAAATGACTTAGATCCACGTGCCTCAAATCATTATGCTCTCAAGCAGCCATATTGACTGGTATCACAGATGTAGCGAGAGGGAGAGAAACGTACTGTAGAGCAGGGATGGGAGGCTGGCGGCCCTTCTTTTGAAGGCCCTCGGATCAATTTGAAGATCCTACATCTGTACATTTCACATAAACAGTGTGTGAAGCGTGTTTAGTTTTATGTTGCACAGGAAACTCAGTTAGGGTCTTAACTTACTGTTGCAAGCTAGAGTAGTAGAATACACAAGGTGCAATTTCTAAATATGGTTTTGCATCAGCAGTTTTTCTCTTGTTATATCAGTCACTGATAATCACTCAATTAGCCCTTGTCAGCATTTTTTTTCCTTTTCGAAAGTTAATCTAGCAGCCAGCTATCTACATTTGTAATCATGGTCGCAGACCTGCGAGCAATTGCTGCCCCTCATGATGACTTCATATTTTTTGTGGCCTCCACCCTCATTAATGTTTCCCGATCCTGATGTAGAGGGACTCGGGAGGGGGACAGCCAGTCAAGCAACTTTTCAGTGGACCACTGTGTGCTGTGCTCCAGCCTCCAGGGTGCACCTCCCTCTCCTCTCAATTCTTTCTGCCAGCGTACGTTGTCAGTCTGAATCTTAGCTGCTCATTCCCAAGGGGGACAACAGACCTACATAGCAGCAGCACACGCTTCTCTGAACACAGAAAAATAAAGGGAAACTCAACAACACACCAAACTAACATCACATTAACACTGTGGCATCCCATTAGCCCGTGTACCAGTTGGTTTAGCTAACATCCCACTCCTTGTATTCCATGTGATATGCCAAAGATCAGCTTATCATGACAGGAGTGGCAAGGAGTGGAATGAGCTAAACAGACTGGTACCCAGACTAGCATCCAATCCTTCCAGTACTTTATCCTATCCTACCCTTTCCTTTGACCTCACCTACTGTAACACCTACTCTGTCCAATGGAGCATTATAGCACTGACAAGCATTCCAATCACCCACTATTGGTATGGCCCTGGGGCGGCAGGGTAGCAACCAGAAGGTTGCAAGTTCAATCCCCCGAGCTGACAAGGGCTGTCAGTCAATATGTCGACCTGTCGTTCTGCCCCTGAACAGGCGAGACTAACTCACATCTGACACCGTTCATGCCTATGTATGAGTGTAGGGCCAGGGGGTTCATGGGACCAGTAGCCTATAGCCGCTGCTGGTGCCCAGCAGTGGGATTGCTGTAAGGAGATTTCTGTGTTTCCTGGAAGGAAAGGGGCTGGAGCTGAGGCCGGCAGAGGGCTCTGGGCCTGACTGTTGTGTCATGTGGGCTTTAGCTGAACAAAGAGGGTTTTCAGAGGCTGTATTGGGGAGGTAGCTGTGCACTGGCCCTTATCTGAAACCCATTAAACCCATGTAGCTTTTTTGCCCCATTTCAGATCATAGTGGAGACTTAAGTTGGCACACATAGAGGTCTCAGCCGGGCCCTGGCACCGGCCCTGGCGGGAATGCAGTTTGTCTGTCTGTCTGTCTCCGTTTGCCAGTCTGTCTAACTGTCCCACAGTTCTCCCACACTGTTCCCGGATAACTTCTCCTCCACCACAAATCAGCCCTGCAGCATTCTTCCACTACGCTGCCCGAGACACAGAACAATGTGAAACGGAACATAGTTGAATTTGAGGTGAAAGACGTGCTTTGCCTCTCCGACACAAGCCCAGTTCCAGTTGCCAAGAGTAACAATTTGAAAGAAATGTGAAAGAAAAAAAAGTTAAAGTTGGAGAGAGGAGGAGTAGGAGATCAGATTGGTCTGTTCGGCCAGATGTTGGCCGCTGGGGCATGCAGCAGTATTTTGGGAGATCTTGGACCAGAGAGTGTTTTACTTTTCCTCTTCGTTAACTCTGAGGTTTTTCCTCAGCTTAATGTCAATGTCAGCTTTGCTTTGTAAATATTTCCCCCTCTAAATAACGCCCCTAATGTCCTTGTGGTTGATTCTCGTGGTGGGGGAATGGTGGAGATATTTGTAGTTAATGCATCCAGTGAGACTGATGCTCTGTAAGGCTGAGGCTCTGTATGAGGCTAACCCTGGGTGAACCTGAGTCAGTGGGTTGCTGTTTATGAATGCACCCCATAACCCAAGACTCAAGACCCTATAACCCAACACCCAGCTGAACACCCAGCTGAATCAATGGTTTACATGGATGAATGTTATCTGAGAGCCATGGATTAGGACAGCTGTTACAGTCATACTGCACCAGAATGTGCTGGGATATCAAGTTCAATAAGGATGAGGAAGATGGTGATAATGATCATTATGACAATGATGGTGTTGAGGATGAGGTTGATGATGATGATGATAATAATCAGCGTAGCTGATTTTTAGAGAAAATGTTCTCCATGGAGCTGTGAGAAATTAGTGAAGTTTATAGCGAATTTCCTGCAATTCAACACATTTTGCTATGCAGCTGATTTTTTGTTGTTGCAGTTTTAATTTTCATGCAATTTTACATATTCTGCCACAGTAAGAGAACATTTTGCAGTTTTAAAGCAAATTTCCTGCAATTCTATGCATTTTGCCATGGCTAATACTGTATTAAATATATACTGCTAAATTAATTGTTTTTGGAATTTCAAATTCTCCCTGACTGTCTAGCTTTCATTTTGCAGATTGTTAGTTCTCAAAGATTATATTATTTAAAAAAAGAAATAGGTCCATTATCTTTTCTACATATTTTATATCTTGTTTTAGTCATTTAAGTTAACACTAAAAGTGTTTTTCCATCCCGAAAATGTATTTAGGCGACCTGAAAAGTTGCTTAGGCGGCCCAAAGATTTCAATGACGGAAAAGTCCCTGTGATTATGACAATGATGGTGTTGATGATGATGAGGAGGATGATGATGAAGCTCTCTCCTCTCTACTCTGCAGGGTGCTCCTGACAGTAGTGGCTGTCCTCTCATCTTACTCCATCCACTTGCTACTCAAGTCATCTGGCATTGTGGGTATGTAGTCTTCAGACCATGAGCAGGACTTTTGTTGGGGACCATACACCAGTCAAGCCCTACAGCCCCTGTCAGGAAGACTAATGTCATGTTAACATCCCATAGCCTCACAGCCTGCCTCTTCTCTTTAGCATATGTGACCCACCATCTCTTTTTGGTCTTATTTCCCAAGTTTTAAATTGTGGTTTTTACATTGGATAAAAGTACAGACTCAGAGCTTCAAAATGTTATATCATACATTGTAGTTAAGGTAGAATGGGAAAGTAATGCTGATTTGAAAGTTGATAAACCTGTAACCCCACTTTTGAGAAAATGGTCTTTAAATGTTTTGGTACACCTACTAGAGAGCTCTTCTTTGTTTACACCCATTTAGCATTGTTCACACCCTCTTAAGCCTTAGGCCCACCCATCTTTTTAAGGATTCACATGTGAGGCCATGTGCTAAACAGAGTGAGTAAGGTAATGTAGTTAACAACCAAAGATTTCAAGACTAAAAGTGGTGAAAGTAGTAGTCCACAATTAGGAACAACGCCAGGTAGAAATATACTTTATCTAGTCCTTGGCCTATATTCTAATCTGACTTTGGTGTAGGTGATATTGCTCTTCACATTACTGTTTATGGTAAACGAGAGGCTATAACCACCCCCAGCCACATCTACTGTAGCTAAGTCGATGGGTCTCTATTGCTAGACCTGTTCACATGTTCAAGAAATACAATAGGCCATATCATCCCGAGACACATCTGGCTACATTGATGGGTCATGTAATCATTCGGCGAAGTGGAGTCTTTTGTTTAGACATGTAGCTAGCAAGCTAGCTAAACAATGAACCATAATCCCAACCCATACAGTATAACAATACAAATAGATTGTCATAGCTAGCTACCATGCATGAAAGGATGTAGTATGAATCTGCAGGTAGCAAAAGCTTGCAATGAAAACAACTTTGACAACATTTGAAATGTATCATATGTGAAAATGTAGCTAGACTCTTACCAATATACATGGAATGCTTCATGGTAGACTGGAACCCCTTTCACTAAGTAAGAAGTTCTCTGTCATTTACGTTTTGTTTGTACAGCTTGCTTGGGCCATTGAGTCAAGTCACTCCAGTTCACACCGACTGTGTGCAATGCCATAAGAATCATCAGATCTTTAGATCTCTCTCTGTCATGGATGCCATGGTTGCCCTTAGTTTAAAGATGTAATCTGGAAGACAGGTGTTTTATACAACAGCCTTCTGTGTTCTCTTTTCAATTCCCTCCGTAATCAAACGTCAGAGTTTTCTTCACCTTGTTCTCATGCTCTGCTTCCACCAGGCATTCCACTGATTTCCAAACTCAGTCAACTTCTTCCATGACAACAACACTGTTGATCTCAGTTTCTTCCCAATCATTGTCATCAGAAGACTCTACAATGTCTGGTTCAATGAAAATGTTTTTACCTAAGTCAAGGATTTCCTCAGCGTCGGAATCAGTTTCAGGGTCAGAGAGGGTCAGCATGGCAAAATCGTCCTCCAGAATGTAATCCATTACAACTTTTCCCCACATATCTTGCACCTGCTAAATTCAGGGCGGAAATGTTGTTGAGAGCAATACTTTTGCAATTCTCTATGGCTATAATAATAAAATAATAAAAACGGTAGCAACGATTATCTACACATACTGAGCAGCCTGCGACATGGCAGACCAATCAGAACTCATCGCTCAGAAAGTCCAGCCCATCCATTATCTCAGCCAATCATGGCTATCAGGAAGGTTCCTGTTTTTTTCCATGGTTAAACCAACTAGGCTCGTAATTTAACAATTGTATTTGCATTTACAGATGACATACAAGTTTGTTACTAATACATGTGAAAGTGTACATGTTCAAGAAGGCATTTCTGCAAAAAATGTAACATATGCTTAGTTAGACTGATCACTAGGAATTCACATCCCCCTCCCCAGTGCCCAACATGCTCTACGCCACAGTACAGTTCTGTATGTGAATGTGTTTTATGACTGTGCCTCAGGTATCCGGGCTTATGAGCAGCTGGGCCAAAGGGCATTTGGAACACCAGGCAAGATGGCTGCCGGCATCGCCATCACACTGCAGAACATCGGAGGTGACAGCTCTGTCACACACACACACATACACACACACACACACACACACACACACACACACACACACACACACACACACACACACACACACACACACACACACACTGCATCTCTCCATTCCTGCTGTTCTTCTGTTCTCTCTCCCTGATGTGTGTATAGGGAAGGTGAGGAGATTCTGAGTCTGTGTGAGGGGATGGAGGAAAGACCGGGCAGTAATCTAGGCCCTCTCCTCTTATACACCAAGTCACTCGGCTCCGTCATATCCTCACATGGTCTCTTCCATCATTGCTATGCGGATGACAGTCAACTACTTTTCTCCTTCCCTCCCTTCTGACACCCAGGTGGTGACACGTATCTCTGCATGCCTGGCAGATACTCAACTTTCTAGCTCTCTCTACTTCATTGAGGAAAAATCTACTTTCTATGCCTGTGATATCTCATAGCAAGAACTTCATTTTGCATTCTTGTCACCATGTTAACCTGTGCTACACAGAGATTACCAGAGATACTGAATTCACTGTTTTAGTTATGTTATCTATTGTTTTCTCAAGGGGATATATCAGCACAACATCAAAGTATTCAATACGAAAGGGATAAAAGGGATTAGCGTGTGTGTCAGTATGTGTTTTAAGATATATTTAGATTTGCTGGAATATGATTGTCTCCCTTGTATTTTGTAATATTTGTTGTCCAGGATAATATGCACAGCCTGCACAAGGATTAAGTGTGTGTGTGTATATACTGTGTGTGTGTGTGTACTGCGTGTGTATACTGCATGTGTATACGTGTGAGTGTGTGCATGTGTGTGTATGTCTGTATACAGTATACATGTGTGTGATACTATTACTAATAGCTGTGTCTCTCTGTGTGTCCCTCCTACAGCCATGTCCAGTTACCTGTACATCGTGAAGTATGAGTTCCCTCTGGTCATCCAGGCCTTCCTGGGGGTCGACAAGCCATCAGGGTGAGTAACATATTATTCTTTACATATTACAACAGTAACATAGAGGGCCACTGTTCTGAAACAGTTCTTAATGTATCAGGCAGGGAGGGGAAGGTGGCTGCCTGTGTTTTCATCCAGTTGGATGGATGGGCATTAAAGTTCAGCAGAAGGAGATATGATCCAACGGCATGTGAATTCCTCCAGTGATCCTGAGCCAGTGTTAAACCACCACAGGGGAAACCTCCTCTCAGGTTGAGCCAATCTAATTTTAAGGTGTTACTGGCACTGACAGGTCTGCAGCCCTTTTTGTCACCATGCCCCATGCCAAGCAGCTGGCCTGAGAACAGCTGTGTGTGAGAACAACCCAGGGAGAAGAGGGCAGCCTGGCCACGCTGATACAGACACACATCATTACACAGCCAGGCTCCATGGCTGAAACGTAAACTAGAGGATAACACTATGTAGACTAGAGCAGGTTACCTGATAGCACAAAGACAATGGCCTTTACCCTGAAACAGACTGAGTATACTGTAGCAGCCTCTATGCACTGTCTATACTCTGGTATATGGTGCCTACCTGGCTTGTGTTATGGCCAGCTGTCAGTGTGTTTATGATGCTGACTGAACTGAATGATGTCCAGGAAGTGTTTTACAGCTACACAGAACGCCTCATATTCTCAGTCTGAATGACATTGTGTGTGTGTGAGCTTTCCACAGAACGAGCCATAGATCAATCAGCGCCCAAGGCTGTGTGTGTGTTTTACCAACCAGGCTGTCAGATATCTGCTCTTTGCCTGGAGTGTTGATACTGTATGTGGATTGAGAGTTTGTTTGTGTGAGTATTTTGTGGTTGATGTTTGTGTCTGGAATTGCTGTGGTGTGTGTATGCATGCGTGAGTGTGTGTTTGTGTGTTCTGTGTGGTTCAGAAGGTCAGTCCCCTCTGCCCGTCTCTGTGATGATGTGTGACTGTGTCACATGGCAAGATGGTTGGCTGGGGTGTAGGTGGGGCAGCTTGACACTTAACAGCACAAGAAATGGACCACTCTCACAGGTTACAACTCTAGAATACAGATGCTGTCATAGAGAAAATATGAGATGAACCTCCTCCACTGTCTCAGATGTGGTGGATTTGGTTAGTATTAGTAATCCAGTGGATTCTATGTGTTGTCGTGTCTTTGGCATCATTAAAACGGAAGACTATTTATCAAATAACTCTCTGCAATTATTATTACGCGATTAAACTGATTAATCATGTAACTGTAATTAACTAGGAAGTCGGGGCACCAAGGAAAATATTCAGATTATAAAGTTATAATTTTCCTAATATAACTTTCAGATATTTGAATATCTGATCACATAGTCTTCGAATTAATGAATTATTTTCCTCATTTGTCTCATTCCTCATTGGGGCGGCAGGGTGGCCTAGTGGTTAGCGCGTTGGACTAGTAACCGGAAGGTTGCAAGTTCAAACCCCTGAGCTGACAAGGTACAAATCTGTCATTCTACCCCTGAACAGGCAGTTAACCCACTGTTCCTAGGCCGTCATTGAAAAATAATAATGTTTTGGAGGTTGTCGGTCTTCACGTTCAATGATACCGAATTCCTAGCTGCAGACTAGTAATAAATATCAAAGACTTGTTCTTATTCTGTCGGTATTGATAATCTAAGAGTTTAACCATGTGGTTTGGTTAAACGATTCAGCCATCTACTCAAACCTTAGTTTTATGGTCTTCTCTCAAACCTTGCCCCTCTCGTTATCGAGGTAAGCTGGTCTCAACCTTAGTCCTCTCGTAATTGAGAGAAACATGGTCTGTTGAGAAATTCTCAAGGTGGGGGTTTTATTCGGAAGAGCAGAAAGGACTGTCCCAGGACGCCAGACCATAACTGTGCTCATGGGCGGTCCTCTGATTTAGTTAAACTCCAAAGGTAATTGGAGTTTCCTTCAATAAACAGTCCAAAATCACATTACACAATTTCACAAACAGTATCATCCTCACTCATTCATCTTATACAACAATTCGATATAAGTCTCATATCTGAGGCTACTGTATAAACAGCGTTATGGTAATGTGGCCATATTGTCTCCCATGAGTTTCACAAAATTGTACCAAACAGACCAGTTCGTAGCTGGATTCTTCACCAATCTTTTATACCTTCTCCAGAACATAAATGTTGTTCAGACTCTATGAAATGTTGTTCTCTCTATGAAAACTCACTCTCTCTCTATACTGTGGCCATGAGGAGATAATCTCCTCCAGGAATTTACGACCTGAGGTCGCAGCAGCCTGAGTGTAGGAGGAGAGAGAGGGGGATGGTGCTCGCTGTACCCAAAGAGGGCAACGTAATGACAGTGTCATGTATTGGCCTATTTCACTTGGGTGGAGTACACCAGTATGCTAAGGGCATGGTGTGTCCCCACCCCAGTGACTGTCCAGTCCAGACCCTGCAGCCTCAGACGGGGCTGTGCTACCCACGTTCTCACCCTCCAGTCCAGTCAGTGGTCACTGGAGACCCCACGTTCTCACCCTCCAGTCCAGTCAGTGGTCACTAGAGACCCCACGTTCTCACCCTCCAGTCCAGTCAGTGGTCACTAGAGACCCCATGTTCTCACCCTCCAGTCCAGTCAGTGGTCACTAGAGACCCCACGTTCTCACCCTCCAGTCCAGTCAGTGGTCACTAGAGACCCCACGTTCTCCCCCTCCAGAGTCCAGTCAGTGGTCACTGGAGACCCCACGTTCTCACCCTCCAGTCCAGTCAGTGGTCACTAGAGACCCCACGTTCTCACCCTCCAGTCCAGTCAGTGGTCACTAGAGACCCCATGTTCTCACCCTCCAGTCCAGTCAGTGGTCACTAGAGACCCCACGTTCTCACCCTCCAGTCCAGTCAGTGGTCACTAGAGACCCCACGTTCTCACCCTCCAGTCCAGTCAGTGGTCACTAGAGGCCTGGGGGAGACTGGTGAGGAAGGATATCACTGTGGCTCACTTGGCCAAGCTCTCTTATTATGCTCTCTCTTTCTTGGTCTCAAACACACTCATGTATGCACGCAAGTACTCAATTCAATTCAATTCAATTCAAGGGCTTTATTGGCATGGGAAACATGTGTTAACATTGCCAAAGCAAGTGAGGTAGACAACATACAAAGTGAATATATAAAGTGAAAAACAACAAAAATTAACAGTAAACATTACACATACAGAAGTTTCAAAACAGTAAAGACATTACAAATGTCATATTATATATATATACAGTGTTCTAACAATGTACAAATGGCTAAAGGACACAGGATAAAATAAATAAGCATAAATATGGGTTGTATTTACAATGGTGTTTGTTCTTCACTGGTTGCCCTTTTCTCGTGGCAACAGGTCACAAATCTTGCTGCTGTGATGGCACACTGTGGAATTTCACCCAGTAGATATGGGAGTTTTTCAAAATTGGATTTGTTTTCAAATTCTTTGTGGATCTGTGTAATCTGAGGGAAATATGTCTCTCTAATATGGTCATACATTGGGCAGGAGGTTAGGAAGTGCAGCTCAGTTTCCACCTCATTTTGTGGGCAGTGAGCACATAGCCTGTCTTCTCTTGAGAGCCATGTCTGCCTACGGCGGCCTTTCTCAATAGCAAGGCTATGCTCACTGAGTCTGTGCTCTCTCTCTCTCTCTCTCTCTCTCTCTCTCTGTCTCTCTCTCTCTCTCTCTCTCTCTCTCTCTCTCTCTCTCTGTCTCTCTCTCTCTCTCTCTCTCTCTCTCTCTCTCTCTCTCTCTCTCTCTCTCATAAGCTCTCTTATTTATGTAGAGCATGATAATGTGTAAGTCTGACAGATTTGACAGAGCCTTCTGATGAGTGTGCTGTCTGGGTGCTTTGAAACTGATTGGATAGCTCAGTTTGCTGTGGGTCTTGTTTAGAAAGAGGAGTAGCAGGCATGCTTAAAGCGGCAGTCAGCAGTTATAACAATAACAACGTGTAATCCCTACCCCTCTTTCAGTAAAAAGCTGAAGGATGTGGCTGGAGAAATGTAACTCATCTCTAATTCAGAGACAGAGCTATGGATGCAAGGACTGACCATCCATGATATCAAAATTATACTCTTAACCATGTTTTGAGGTTATATCGTGTTTGTTTAGATTTACTTTGTTTCTAAACATTGGAATAAAACAAGCTAATATTTTGGGTTCTGATGGGGTACACACACACTTAATCATGAGGCTATAGTCTAAGCTATAGTCTTCAAGAATCAATGGGTAATTATCATTAATTTATGTTAAAAAAACATGATACCAGCCGCACCTGGGTTAAATTGTAACGGATTTCCTCGTCTGAGGAGGTGTAGCAGGGATCGGAAAACGCAGCGTGGTAAGTGTCCATAATGATTTATTAACAAAAACAACTGAACACTGGAACAAAACAATAAAAGATGTGAACAAAACGAAACAGTCCCGTGTGGTGACAAACACTGACACGGAAAACAAACACCCACGAAACACAGTTGGAAAAAGGCTTTTTTCTGCTGATAGAGCTCAAGAGCTGGGCCTCTCTGAGCTGGATGTTTGTGTATCAATATTTATTGGCTATGACATAGCCAATGAATAGCACAACTTTCCATTTCACCCCCATCTCGAAATGTAATGGTTTTGACCGTTTGCAAATGTAATGACTTTCTTTTCCAGGTGTTTCTCCTCCTGCTTTTGTCATGAGGTGTGCCTCGCAAAAGAGATTTCTCGTTATGTATTCATGGATGCCAAGGGAAGCCAGGCTTCCTCAAAAAATTGACCAAGAAAAAATAAATAAACATTAGATAATTTAGATTTCATCTCTCTGTTTCATCATTTTCCTTCAATTCACAAGAGGCTGAATATATTTCAGAGGAGAAAGCAACAGAGCGAGCGAAACAGTGTCCCTCTGTCTCTATGCCTGTAGGCCATCTATCTGATGTTGTCTGGTCCAAATGAGTATGACATTGTTGCCGCCCATAGCAGTAAAGGCAAGTGAAGCCAGCGGACATTTGGCCTTCCATGGAAAAAAGTATAAAAAATGTGTCAATTAATGTTGAGCTAAACCGAGCGAGCTAAACTGTGAATGATCCAGGCGCACCAAAAAAGAGTGTAATGGATTTGGCATCACTCCTATCAAATCCCAAGATATTCAATTGACAGAAAAACGTTGTTTTATCTTGTTGTGTTGTTGTCCTCTCCGGTGGCTAGCTAGCCAGCTAACTAAACTTGGCCCTTTCCTAAATTAGCCATGGATAGAGATAGGGATTTGGACTTGTTTTTTGTTGTTAATACTCTGTAGTGGCCAATGATTATAACCACAATTCTGTGGTTACAATCCAACTGTTAATTCATACATTGTTGTACCTGTGGGCTGAGAGGATGGAAGTTCAATATGTAGCTAGATGTACGTAGAAGGCTAATGTTAACTAGCTAATATTGCCCATGAATTAAAGTTAGGCTAGCGAGCAAGCATTTTAGCAAGGTAGCCTAGGACAACAAAAAACGTGTGTACTGTATGACAGACTGTTTCATCAATGTCACACTCTGATCTGTTTCACATGTCTTGTGCTTGTCTCCACCCCCCTCCAGGAGTCACCCATTTCCCCCATTATCCCCTGTGCATTTATTCCTGTGTTTTCTGTTTGTCTGTTGCCAGTTCGTCTTGTCTTGTCATGCCTACCAGCATTCTTTCCGGTAATCCTGTTTCTCGTTAGTTCCTGTTTTCTAGTTCTCACGGTTTTTGACCGTTCTGCCTGCCCTGACCCTGAGTCTGCCTGCCGTTCTGTACCTTACGGACTCTGCTCTAGATTACCAACCTCTGCCTGCCCTTGACCTGTCGTTTGCCTGCCCCCTGTTTGGTAAATAAACATTTGTTATTTTGAACTGTCTGCATCTGGGTCTTATCCTGGGATCTGATAGTTTGAAATAACAAATGTTTATTTACAAAACAGGGGGCAGGCAAACGTCAGGTCAAGGGCAGGCAGAGGTTGGTAATCCAGGGCAGAGTCCAGAGTATAAATGCACAGGGGATAATGGGGAAAATTGGCGACTCCTGGAGGGGGGTGGAGACAAGCACAAGATAAGTGAAACAGATCAGGGTGTGACAGTCAACATGAAATAGAGGAGGATGGCATAGGCTTTACTCTACAAGCACAAACGCACACACACGCAGAAATCAGAACCATGGACAGCCACATCGTATTTAACTTACGTTGATTGGACTAAATTGTTTTTGGTATCTTTAAGTTGTCAATGTATTAGACTAAGCAGAGGTGATTTGATGATGTTGAAATGGTGCTGGAATAGTGGAGATAGCTCCTGTTTTCTTTGCGACTTGTGGTAATGCTCTGTGGTTCTAAATCAATAGTTGTTTAGCAGTCCGAAAATGTCCGAAACATTAACGTGCTTGACCAAATCAAATCAAATGTATTTATATAGCCCTTCGTACATCAGCTGATATCTCAAAGTGCTGTACAGAAACCCAGCCTAAAACCCCAAACAGCAAGCAATGCAGGTGTAGAAGCATGGTGGCTCGGTAAATCTCCCTAGAAAGGCCAAAACCTAGGAAGAAACCTAGAGAGGAACCAGGCTATGAGGGGTGGCCAGTCCTCTTCTGGCTGTGCCGGGTGGAGATTATAACAGAACATGGCCAAGATGTTCAAATGTTCATAAATGGGGACAGCAAGGAGTCATCATGCCCGTTAGTCCTGAGGCATGGTCCTAGGGCTCAGGTCCTCCGAGAGAGAGAAAGAAAGAGAGAAAGAGAGAATTAGAGAGAGCATTCTTAAATTCAGACAGGACACCGGATAAGACAGGAGAAATACTCCAGATATAACAGACTGCCCCTAGCCCCCCGACACATAAACTACTGCAGCATAAATACTGGAGGCTGAGACAGGAGGGGTCAGGAGACACTGTGTCCCCATCCGATGACACCCCCGGACAGGGCCAAACAGGAAGGATATAACCATGCTCTAGGTCATGTAACATCGTTTTCAACAGCGTATTGATAACAATAACCAAGCAAATTACGGAATGCAAAATTACTTGTAGATCAATGACTGTCAACAGTTACATGCCTTTAGTTCGACACTATTGGAGAGGCCGCACCAGTTGTCACAAAATATCAGGTATTTTCAGAAAGTAGAAAGTAATATGAGAAACAAAATGTTATGGAATCAGCCATTCGTAACGTTTGAATCAATTTCATGATGCTATATTTGGATCGGGGTCAGCAGACCAATGCTGTCATATTTTAAACATTTAAATCAGGGTCCGGTGCATATCGTGAATTGTCACATCCCTATAATATACAGTATGCCAATTAGCAGATGGTTTATCCAAAGTGACTTACAGTCATGTGTACATACATTTTACATGTGGGTGGTCGTGGGCATTTAACCCACTACCCTGGCGTTTCAAGCACCATGCTCTACCAACTGTGGCATTGAGGGAACAGTTAGTGAGTTCCTCAGGGGGTGAGTCCATTGGGAATATTATCCTTATCCCTGATGGCTTAACTGGCAAGGAGTTTTCCTCTCATTTAACATCGCAGAGACATTGAACATTTCCTTTACAAATAAGGACTAAAGATGTAATAAATTATTTTAACAGAGTTATGTATATAACATGTCTCTCTTTCTCTCTCTCTCTCTTCACCCCCTCTCCTCCCCCTTTCTTTTTCTCTCTCTTCCCCATTTCTCCCTCCAGTGAGTGGTACTTGAATGGGAACTACCTGGTCATCATGGTGTCCATCAGTGTCATCCTGCCTCTGGCTTTGATGAAGCAACTAGGTGAGAAAACCTTAATCATTGTTTAATTAACAATTTTATAATCATAAGTGACATTGTGTGTTATGTTTTGTAAATGAAGTTCTCCAAATTAATTTTTCGGCTTACATGTGAAAAATGACTCAATATTTTCAAATATATATATATATTTTTTTTAATTCATCTTGAACAGTCATTTAATTTCTTCGTTGTGATTCCCATAACCCTTCCAGGGATAGAAAGGATTAAAACCAGTGACCGTCCTCTCTTCTGTCTCATTTCTCCTCCCCCTCCTTCTCTTCCTCCTTCTCTTTCCCAATCCCCCTCTCTTGCCCCCTCTCATTTTTCTCTTTATTCTTGTGTTACATGGCAAACACTCCCCCACTGTTTTAGGATGGACTCAAAGTAGATATCTGTGCTAAACTGTGTCATTTCAGATAATGTTACTCTCAGCAGTCTTATGAAAATGTAAAACTACCCAGCTCAGAATTCCCTGGCTTCATGTCCATTTAATGAGCTCTCTCGTTTAATAAAGTGAAATGTCTACAAAGCTTTCATCAAGTAACAGAGTAAGAGTCTCTGTGTTTTTCTCCCATACGTGTTGCTCTGTCTGTTTATGTATGCCCATGTCACTGGGATAGCAGTGGCAAAAACGGCTCATTATACAATTACACAAGAGAGAGAGAGAAGAGCGAGACGGAGAGAGATGGAGAGGAAGACAGAGTAGAGAAAGGTGAGAGATGCAGAGATAGGGGTGGGAGGCTGGGAGAGAAGTACTGACCTCTTGTTAAGCGGTTCTCTCCTTCAGAGAATTGAGCCGAGAGAGAGAGGAGAGAAAGATAGAGAAGACAGAGCGAGAGAGAGAGAGAGAGAGCAGAGAGTAGAGAGTCCATGCTGCCAGGGAAAAGTAATGAGATGTAGTCATGTTTAGTTTAGTCCACTGGGCCCTCTAAGAACATACACGCTTATGATCTCACACCCAAACACATTGTCATGAAACTGGGAATGTTTGTATATATTCCCTATAATTAACATTGGGATTGAGGAAATATTGAGAGTCCTTCTAACCTCCCACACCACTTTTCTCAGAGGATATAGCAGGGTGATGTCTGATGTGAGTAGTTCTGATGTTGTCACTGTGTTGTTTCAGGGTACCTGGGCTACACCAGTGGCTTCTCTCTCACCTGCATGGTGTTCTTCCTCATCTCGGTATGTACTGTCATATTATACAGCTGTAGACCTCCACCTGTTGCAGTGCTCTTGTAATGGACCCAACCCTATCTGGAACGCTGTGTGTAACATAATTTGTATGCAAATCTCCCAGTGACATCAATGCATGAGTTACACACCAGCCCGAGTTACGTGCACGGATCTCAATATGCATGTGTGTCAACCAGTGGCGAGGGGGGAATGTGGGATGCATGCCAGCAAAGCCACTACACAATAAAACACCAAACAACACATGAATTGCAATATACCACATCTACACCTGGCTATCAGCGGGGCCTTGTCTGGCAGCGAAACGGTTAAT
Organism: Oncorhynchus tshawytscha; assembly: GCF_018296145.1. Lineage (NCBI taxonomy): Eukaryota > Metazoa > Chordata > Actinopteri > Salmoniformes > Salmonidae > Oncorhynchus > Oncorhynchus tshawytscha. The sequence goes on along the minus strand of NC_056435.1, from coordinate 45,758,260 downwards.
TCAGCCTTTAAAAAGAACATAGCTGATACGGCTGACTTGCTTAAACAAATGTGGTTTCTACTGACAATTGAGATGTACAAACTATGGCATAAGGGGACAACAAGCGAATTAAAGGCAATCCATAATTTCGATTAAGACATTAATGAGCGAGCTAGGGCGGACGTAGTCAATATAACTATTTGTTCAGTACTTTTGAAAATGTACAGCAACAGAATTCAGAACATGAGCCAGACAATAAAAGCTCTTACAATATTCAATGATTACATTTCTCAAAAACAGGTTATAGGCTACTTGTGCAACATGAAGTCAGAGCAGTAGACAAATGATGAGGGGAAAATAGACCAAATTATTAGGGTGAGGCACATGGGCTACTAACAGCTTACTACACAACATACACATAGTATTACTTTCTTAGCTACAGTATACATATCTCCCTGGCATATTACATCATTTATGCAGCAGCATACAAGACATGCTTGGACACACCTTGTTGTGCTGTGCCGATAGAGATGTCAGCTTCGCTTCTAGTCCTTAGGAAACTGTGCAGTATTTTTTTTTTTTTATGTATTATTTATTACATTGTTAGCACAGAAAACCTTAAGTGTTATTACATACAACCGGGAAGAACTATTGAATATCAGAGAGATGTCAACTTACCAGCACAACCAGCACTACGACCAGGAATACGATTTTCCCAAAGTGGATCCTTTGTCTGCATCTCACAGGGCAGACAAAGTGATTCCAGAGGCCGACCCAAAACGACACCACCGGAGGAGAGGGTGCCGGAGCGGTCTTCTAGTGTGGCTTCGGATGCACGCACACTACCCACCGCTCCCGAGTATATTGCTCGCTAATGTCCAGTCCCTAGTTAACAAAGTTGACGAAATCTGGGCAAGAGTTGCTTTCCAAAGAGATATCTGTGATTGTAACATACTAAGTTTCAAGGATACATGGCTAGCTGAGGACATGCTGTCGGAGTCCATACAGCCAACAAGATTTTCAGTGCATCGCGGCGACAGGAATAAACATCTCTCCGGTAAGAAGAAGGGCGGGGGTGTATGTTTCATGATTAACGACTCTCATGGTGTAATTGTAACAACATACAGGAACTCAAGTCCTTTTGTTCACCTGATCTAGAATTCCTCACAATCGAATGCCGAACGTATTATCTCCCAAGAGAACTCTCCTCGGTTATCGTCACAGCCGTGTATATCCAAGCGGATACCAAGACGGCCATCAAGGAACTTCACTGGATTTTATGCAAACTGGAAACCATGGATTGATGGCAGCATTCGCGCAAAGCTGAAAGTGCATACCACCGCATTTAACTTCTCTGGGATATGTGGGACGGTAGCGTCCCACCTCGCCAACAGCCAGTGAAATTGCAGGGCGCCAAATTCAAAACAACAGAAATCTCATTATTAAAATTCCTCAAACATACAAGTATTATACACCATTTTAAAGATAAACGTCTTGTTAATCTAGCCACAGTGTCTGATTTCAAAAAGGCTTTACGGCAAAAGCACACCTTTCGATTATGTTAGGTCAGCGCCTAGCCACAGAAAAACATACAGACATATTCCAAAGAAGGAGAGGTGTCACAAAAGACAGAAATAGCGTTAAAATTAATCACTAACCTTTGATGATCTTCACCGGATGGCACTCCCAGGACTCCATGTCAGACAATAAATGTGTGTTTTGTTCGATAAAGTTCATTTCTATGTCCAAAAACCTCATTTGAAATTGGTGCGTTATGTTCAGAAATGCATTATCTCAAACAAACATCCGGTGAAAGTGCAGAGAGCCACATCAAATTACAGAAATACTCATCATAAACATTGATGAATGATATTACATCACTGTTTGAGCTAGAAACACAAGCATTTCGCTACCCCCGGCAATAACATCTGCTAAACATGTGTATGTGACAAATAACATTTGATTTGATTTGATCAGCGGTTCAACCTCTTTAATATTCCGCTCTCCTCTCAGATTTTTGTGGACTAGTTGTGTAACCAGCAGTTTCAAACGGCATTAGTCTGTGTGTGTGTGTGTGTGTCCATATGTGTGTGTGTGAGTGTGTGTTTCTCTGACCTAGTTTTAGTGCTGTGCTCTAATACATGCCCACTGTTCTCTGTCCCTGGCTGGGCCCTAACATATTTCCAGCCTTTCTGTGTAGACTAGTATTATGTATGCAGGCCCATTTCCTCCAGGCTCCTCCTCTCATCCACCCAACTCCTCTTTCCTCTCCACAGGTCATTTATAAGAAGTTCCACACCCACTGTCCCTTTTTGGACTTTACCTTTAACAGCACAGCCAGTGTGACTTCTGTTACCAATGACACTGGTTACAACCCAGCCTGCATTCCAAAAATGGTCAACCTCAACTCACAGGTGGGTTCCTGTATAGTCAGCTCCATCAGTCCATCCATTCCAGCCCTGTTATTCAAGTAAAAATGTAGCATGTTGCTAATGACAATGGGAAGAATCTATAATTTACACTAACCTGTTTGTGCTATGAACAATCCCACTGTGTTGAGTCACACTGCATTCATCAGACCCTTGTGCTCCAGAAAGAGTAATGCACGTCTGAATAGGATGCAATAGGATTATCCATCATGTGAAGGTTAGGGTTCAGCCTCTCAGTGCTCTCTCTCTCTCTCTCTCTCTCTTTCTCGCTCTATCTCTCGCTCTCTCTCTCTCGCACCTGCTGTCTCGACCTCTGAATGCTCGGCTATGGTGCTGACGTGTTGCACTCCCAATAACCACTCTGATTATTATTTGACCCTGCTGGTCATCTATGAAAGTTTGAACATCTTGAAGAACGATCTGGCCTTAATGGCCATGTACTCTTATAATCTCCACTGGGCACAGCCAGAAGAGGACTGGCCACCCCTCAGAGCCTGGTTCCTCTCTAGGTTTCTTCCTAGATTCCTGCCTTTCTAGGGAGTTTTTCTTGGCCACCATGCTTCTGGTTTTCTGTATCAGCACTTTGTGACATCTACTGATGTAAAAATTGATTTATAAATACATTTGATTGATTTATTGTCTGTGTTACCCGACTGAAATGCCAGCTCCCGTCTGACTAGAGAGTAGAACCACTCAGGGACTCACGTCAGTCTCTGGGGCTGTATCAGACCCAGTAACAGTTCTCTCTCTCTTTGGCCCAACTCTGGGTTAGGGTTATCATACACAGTAACAGTCCTCTCTCTCTCTGGGTTAGGGTTATCAGACACAGTAACAGTCCCCTCTCTCTCTGGGTTAGGGTTATAAGACACAGTAACAGTCCTCTCTCTCTCTGGGTTAGGGTTATCAGACCCAGTAACAGTTCTCTCTCTCTTTGGCCCAACTCTGGGTTAGGGTTATCATACACAGTCACAGTCCCCTCTCTCTCTGGGTTAGGGTTATCAGACACAGTAACAGTCCTCTCTCTCTCTGGGTTAGGGTTATCAGACAGAGTAACAGTCCACTCTCTGTGGGCCAACTCTGGGTTAGGGTTATCAGACACAGTAACAGTCCTCTCTCTGTGGGTTAGGGTTATCAGACACAGTAACAGTCCTCTCTCTCTGGGTTAGGGTTATCAGACACAGTAACAGTCCTTTCTCTCTCTGGGTTAGGGTTATCAGACACAGTAACAGTCCTCTCTCTCTCTGGTAGACACAGGTCTCTCTCTGTGGGCCAACTCTGGGTTAGGATTATCAGACACAGTAACAGTCCTCTCTCTGTGGGTTAGGGTTATCAGACACAGTAACAGTCCTCTCTCTGTAGGCCAACTCTGGGTTAGGGTTATCAGACACAGTAACAGTCCTCTCTCTCTGGGTTAGGGTTATCAGACACAGTAACAGTCCTCTCTCTCTGGGTTAGGGTTACCAGACACAGTAACAGTCCTCTCTCTGTATGCCAACTCTGGGTTAGGGTTATCAGACACAGTAACAGTCCTCTCTCTCTGGATTAGGGTTATCAGACACAGCAACAGTCCTCTCTCTCTGGGTTAGGGTTATCAGACACAGTAACAGTCCTCTCTGTGGGTTAGGGTTATCAGACACAGTAACAGTCATCTCTCTCTGGGTTAGGGTTATCAGACACAGTAACAGTCCTCTCTCTGTAGGCCAACTCTGGGTTAGGGTTATCAGACACAGTAACAGTCCTCTCTCTCTGGGTTAGGGTTATCAGACACAGTAACAGTCCTCTCTCTGTGAGCCAACTCTGGGTTAGGGTTATCAGACTCATAACAGTCCTCTCTCTGTGGGTTAATTCTAGGTAAATGACCCTGATGGAAAGGCCTGGCATTTCTGTGACTCATGTTGTCTGACTATGGCAATGTCTACGCCTATTCTACTCTAGGGCTATTGAAGTGGTTAAATACATCAATTGCCATTATATATGATATACATATTATGCCGTACTAATAGTAACAGTCAGTCATACACTGAAGAATTAGCGGTAGAGTATTGACTAGTATATATATATAATCCTATTGTTATACATATATAATCCTGTTATTAGCATCCCTTAAAGATGTGTGAGATTTCCTTAGTCACCCAGGCTAGTTAGGCCAATCCCTCCTGCTGATCAGCTTACAGCCCAGGCATCGGTTAGCCGGCTAAAGCTGGTCAGTAGTTCCAAGTTAATCACAGGGAAACAATTAGCTCTGTGTGATTTGTGCGTCAAGGCCCTAATGGCTAGTAAAACGATGGGTTGGGGGTAAGACGGCTGGGGCTGGTGCAGCCTTATCCATGGTGACTGTGTGGGTGGCCAGTAATAAACTGGTCCTGAACATCTAAAACTAAGAGCATTGTGTTTGGTACAAATCATTCCCTAAGTTCTAGACCTCAGCTGTATCTGGTAATGAATAATGTGGCTGTTGAACAAAATGTTAAGACAAAATGACTTGGTGTCACCTTAGATTGTAAACTGTCACAGTCAAAACATATATAGATTCAATGGTTGTAAAGTTGGGGAGAGGCCTGTCTGTAATAGAGGCGCTCTGCTTTTTGACACCACACTCCACAAAGCAAGTCCTGCAGGCTCTAGTTTTATCTTATCTTGATTATGGTCGAGTGCTGCAAGGAAAGACCTAGTTATTAAGCTGAAGCTGGCCCAGAATAGAGCAGCACATTTTGCTCTTCATTGTAATCAGAGGGCTAATATTAATACTATGCAGGCCAGTCTCTCTTGACTAAAAGTTTAAATAGAGGCTTTCTGCATCACTTCTTCTTTTTATAAGAAATATTAATATGTTGAAAATCCCAAAATTGTTTACATAGTCAACTTACACACAGCTCTGACACATACACTTATCCCACCATACATTCCACCAGGGGTCTTTTCACAGTCCCCAAATCCAGAACAAATTCAAGAAAGCGTACAGTATTATACAGAGCCCTTATTGCATGGAACTTCCATCTCATATTGCTCAAATAAACAGCAAACCTGGTTTCAAAAAACAGATAAAGCAACACCTCACGGCACAACGCCTCTCCCCTAGTTGACGTAGATAGTTTGTATGTATGCATTGATATGTAGGCTACGTGTGCCTTTTTAAAAATGTATGTAGTTCTGTCCTTGAGCTGTTCTTGTCTAATGATGTTCTGTATTATGTCATTCTGTATCATGTTTCATGGTTTGTGTGGACCCCAGGAAGAGTAGCTGCTGCTTTTGCAACAGCTATTGGGGATCCTAATAAAATGTCCAAACATACTTCATAGTGTTCTTTTTTTCCCAGACGGCCTACACCATCCCAATCCTGGCATTTGCCTTTGTGTGCCACCCTGAGGTCCTGCCCATCTACACCGAGCTCAAAAAGTAGGTGTTCCACTTGCAACAGGATGCAGCGCTGTAGCTGTTTACTATTGGACCCTGAATTTAGTTCAGTCACACTGCAGATAGGAAAATCATTATGTCAGCTATGTGCTTGGCTACTCATATGCCTGTGTCATATAGCACACTGCCTTGCATTCTCAGTAATGTCATGTGTAAATACACATGGCTAGCCTGGTCATAATCTGGATAATCATCCTGCTGCCCTGTTGAACCCACTATAACATCTGTCTCTTTAGATTCATCTGACGTGTTCAGCCACAATATTACATTCCTTTGAGTCTTGGATCTTATGTAACTTCTGAAACAATCTCAGTCAAAGTACAGTATGATGACAAAAGATAAAACTGGCCTTTTTTGTTTGTGTCTTTGTGGGTATGTTGGTGTGTCTGTGTGTATGCTGTGTGTAAGTGTGTGTGACATCACATCATGCAATATTCTCTGATTTCAGCCCCACCAAGCAAAGGATGCAGCATGTGTCCAACATCTCCATTGTAGTCATGTACACCATGTACTTCCTGGCTGCTCTGTTTGGATACCTGACCTTCTATGGTGAGGCACCTCACCTCCATGTCATTACCTCTTTCTCTCCCACTCTCTTGTTCTCTATCTCTCTCTCGCTCCCTCTCCCCTGTTCTCTCTCTCCCTCTCCTCTGTTCTCCCTCTCTCTCTCTCTCTCTCTCTCTCTCTCTCTCTCTCTCTCTCTCTCTCTCTCTCTCTCTCTATTTCTCTCCCTCTCCTGTTTTCTCTCCGTCTCTCTCTCTTTTCACTGCTGCTCATCCTGCTGCTGAATCTCATGCTTTTTCTCAGGCCCATTTTACATGAGTTTCAGGCTAGTTCATTCCGTTAACAGCAAAGCCACTTCTCACGTTTGCCATTCCTTTGCATGGACACAGCTCTTTTAGGCTTGAGAGGCTGTTATAAAATCAGTTAGTTAGTCTCAGATGGGACGATGGGTCATGTCATGTGGCTTCAGAAGTTTAGATAGTGGGAGAGAAACATAATGAAGTAACTACTCCTCCTAGTGTCCATTGTTCATGTCAGACCGGTTTGTAATATCCCAGTGATTCTATTCTATGACATTGTTATAAGCACAGTCAGAGCAGTATATTACTGTAGTATATACAGATAACGAAAACACCGTTATGCTCATCAAACCATTCAGTGACCACGCGTGCCCTTTGGATGGGGGCATTGTCATACTATGGCAGCATAGCCATGGTAGCCAAAATAATGGAGTAAATGAGGGATACAAAGTATATTGACAGCAGGTGCTTCCACACAGGTGTGGTTCCTGAGTTAATTAAACAATTAACATCCTTTCATGCTAAGGGTATAATTCTGGGCAGGCCGTTATTTTGGCTACCATGGCTATGCTGCGATAGTATGACAATGCCCCCATCCAAAGGGCACGAGTGGTCACTGAATGGTTTGATGAGCATGAAAATTATCTCCAGATCTCAATGTTTTCCATCACCATCAACAAAACACCAAATAATGGAATTTCTGGTGGAAGAATGGTGTCGCATCCCTCCAATAGATTTCCAGACACTTGTAGAATCTATGCCAAGATGCATTGAAGCCGTTCTGGCTCGTGGTGGCCCAACGCCCTATTAAAACACTTTATGTTGGTGTTTCCTTTATTTTGGCAGTTACCTATATCTCAGTATAAGGCTCTGAGCAAAATGATGAGCAGCATCTAACGTGTAAGACAGATTCTGTATGCCTTCTGATGGAAAAACCATTGTTGTGAATGATATGTTGCATATCATTTGTACTACATTTTCTGCTCTTACTGGAGTTGGTGGTTATTGATGCTTCTCTAAGCCCTCCTCCTGTGTGTCTGCCCCCTATAGGTGAGGTGGAGTCAGAGCTGCTGCACACCTACAGCCGTCTGGACCCGTACGACACCCTGATCCTATGTGTCCGTCTGGCCGTGCTCACTGCTGTCACACTCACCGTCCCCATAGTGCTCTTCCCTGTGAGTAGCCTAGTTACCTCAGCACAAATGGTGTCTGGCTCAATGAAACTGTGTAAGTAAAGATGTACAGTGCATTCAGAAAGTATCCAAACCCCTTGTATTTTTCCACATTTTTTACGTCACAGCCTTATTCTAAAATGGATTGAAAAAACATGTATTTCCTCATTAATCTACACACAATACCATATAATGCCAAAGCAAAAAATTGTTTTTTAGAAATTGTTGCAAATTTATACAAAAACAAACGTATATATCACATTTACATAAGTATTCAGACCCTTTACTCATTACTTAGTTGAAGCACCTTTGGCAGCGATTACAGCCTTGAGTCTTCTTGGGTATGATGCTACAGGCTTGGCACACCAGTATTTTGGGAATCTTCCCATTCTTGTCTGCAGATCCTCTCAAGCTCTGTCAGGTTGGATGGGGAGCGTCGCTGCACATCTATTCTAAGATCTCCAGAGATGTTCGATCGGGTTCAAGTCCGGGCTCTGGCTGGCCCACTCAAGGACATTCAGAGTCTTGTCCCAAAGCCACTCCTGCATTGTCTTGGCTGTGTGCTTAGGGTCGTTGTCCTGTTGGAAGGTTAAACTTCGCTCCAATCTGAGGTCCTGAGCACTCTGGAGCAGGTTTTCATCAATGATCGCTTTGTACTTTGCTCTGTTCATCTTTCTCTTGATCATGACTTGTCTCCCAGTCCCTGCCGCTGAAAAAAAATAATGTGCCTTTTACTGAGGAGTATCTTCTGTCTGGTCACTCTACAATAAAGGCCTGATTGGTGTAGTGCTGCAGACATGGTTGTCCTTCTGGAAGGTTCTCCCATCTCTACAGAGGAAATCTGGAGCTCTGTCAGAGTGACCATCGGGTTCTTGGTCGCCTCCCTGACCAAGGACCTTCTCCCCGATTGCTCCGTTTGGCCGGGCGGCCAGCTCTAGGAAGAGTCTTGGTGGTTCCAAACTTCTTCAATTTAAGAATTTAAGGCCACTGTGTTCTTGGGAACTTTCAATTCTGCAGAAATGTTTTGGTACCCTTCCCCAGATCTGTGCCTCGACACAATCCTTTCTCGGAGCTCTACAGACAATTCCTTCGACCTCAAGGCTTGGTTTTTGCTCTGAAATGCACTATCAACTTTTTCCTAATCATGTCCAACCAATTGAATTCACCACAGGTGGAAGCCAATCAAGTTGTAGAAACATCTCAAGGATGATCATTGGAAACAGGATGCAACTGAGCTCAATTTCGAGTCTCGTAGGTCTGAATACTTATGTAAATAAGGTATTTCTGTTTTTATTTGTAACATATTTGCTAAAATGTCTAAAAACCTGTTTCCACTTTGTCATTATGGGATACTGTGTGTAATTTGATGGGGAAACAAATACATGTAATCCATTTTAGAATAAGGCTGTAACTTAACAAAATGTGGAAAAAGGGAAGGGGTCTGGATACCTTCCGAATGCACTGTATATTATGTTTACTTAAAATGTAAACTGGCTGTCACTTTTGATGAACGCATCTGTAAAAAGGGCATATTATTATATTAAAGCAGTGGCTTTCTGCTCCTCTTTGATGAAAGGGTGTGTCTGTGAATAAGAATAGTGTTGTGACTGTGCTTTTCTCCTCATGTTCTCATCAGGTAAGGAGAGCCATCCAGCAGTTGTTTTTCCCCAACAAGACATTCTACTGGCCCCGCCACATTGCCATCGCTGTCACCCTGCTCACCGTCATCAACATGCTGGTCATCTTCGCGCCTAACATCCTGGGCATCTTCGGCATCATCGGTAGGAATTTTTAAAATGCACATCTCTAGAAACTATTCCTTATGACGCAAGGCTACCTGAAATTGGACTTCATTGGATAGAAAAGGGCACAACTGCCTATGAGCGAAAGCTTAGGAATGAAGATGATTTGTAAAAAAATTCAAACGTTTGGTGCTTGATTTGTGATTTATCAAGGTAGGACATTGATTTATATAATATACAATAGAATGCATAATTCAAATTTGTGCCAAAATGTAAAACAATTATTAACTTTACTTCAGGAATATACTTTTAATTCAGACCCTTTTGGAATGAAGCAGTCTAATCTTCTGCACTAATCATCATGACTTTACTAAGCGGAAATGTAATTGTACAGACAGACAGAGATCTATTTGCCCTCACATACTATACAGTAAACCAAGTGCCCTCACTGTTTATTTACCTTAATTTAACTAGGCAAGCCCGTTAAGAACAAATTCTTATTTTCAATGATGTGCTAGGAACAGTGGGTTAACTGCCTTGTTCAGGGGCAGAACAACAGATACCTCGTCAGCTTGGGGATTTGATCTTGCAACCTTTCAGTTACTAGTCCAAAACCCTTACCTCTAGGCTATCTGCCACCCCACAGTTTAATGATCATAGCATCTTTCATTTCGCCCTAGACCTTTTGATCCCCTATGCATGAAATCCTCAATGACGGATTTGGAGACATTTTAGGGGAAAGCTCTTAAATCACCTCAGGAATGCATACTATAAACCTTAATCAAAGTCTTGTGATCGTTATGCAACTGAAACATTCAATCATTTCCTCAAGGATTATAATGCCTTAGTTTTAGCATTTTATTGTCCCCTACTCTGAGTAGTTTCATTCATATTTTTGAGTGAACAGTAATCTGTTGTGTTTAACACTAAGTTTAAGACTTTCCATGCCAATAAAGCCTTTTGAATTGTATTTATTTAGTTTCTGCTGGTGTCATTCTGACAGTCGTGACATCGCTAGGCTACCTCCTCACTGTTAAATTGCGCTCTTGTTATTCTACAGTTCTGTGAAGCTCATTGTTTGACACAATGGCTAAAGAGTGTCTTTGTCCTCTCCTCGCTCAGGTGCCACATCTGCCCCCTGCCTCATCTTCATCTTCCCTGCTGTTTTCTACATCCGCATCGTACCCGAAGAGGAGGAGCCCATGCGCTCCACCCCCAAAATCCTGGTGAGCGATGGCCCCTAGCGCCAAAGACTACTGTCATGTCTTACTGGAACTCATTACTGTTAAATATTGGTTTTTAAAGATTATGTATTTTTTACACATATTTTATTTAACTAGGCAAGTCAGTTAAGAACAAATTCTTATTTACAATGACGTCCTACCCTGGCAAAACCCTAACGATGCTGGGCCAATTGTGCGCCGCCCAATGGGACTCCCAATCACGGCCGGTTGTGATACAGCCTGGAATCGAACCATGGTCTGTAGTGACGCCTTTAGCACTGAGATGCAGTGCTTCAGACTGCTGTGTCACTTGGGAGCCCACATGACAAATATCTTTCCGGTTTGTTTAGTATGGGCATGTAAACAATTAAGCATAAGTACACATCATAGAATATAACATAATAGAATATAACATAATAGAATATAACATAATAGAATATAACATAATAGAATATAACAATAGAATATAACATAATAGAATATAACATAATAGAATATAACATAATAGAATGTAACAATAGAATATAACATAATAGAATATAACATAATATAACAATAGAATATAATACTAGAATATAACACAATAGAATATAACATAATAGAATTGAACATAATAGAATTGAACATCATAGAATATAACAAAAGAATATAACATAATAGAATATAACAATAGAATATAACATACTAGAATATAACAATAGAATATAACATACTAGAATATAACATAATAGAATATAACATACTAGAATATAACATAATAGAATATAACATACTAGAATATAACAATAGAATATAACATAATAGAATATAACAATATAACATAATAGAATAGAATATAGCATAATAGAATATAACATCATACAATATAACATAATAGAATATAACAATAGAATATAACATAATAGAATAATACATAATAGAATATAACATAATAGAATATAACAAAATATAATATAACATAATAGAATATAACACAATAGATGATAACATAATAGAATATAACATAATAGAATATAACATAATAGAATATAACATAATAGGAATTTGACTGTGAGCTTTCAATTAGATAAGAATAACTACAGAGAGTGTGCCTGGAGATTATCTGCTGAAACAATGTTTGAATTGCTAAATATAGACGATGCAGATCCATTTTATTCACTCATCCATTCAGAATCCTTTCGATATATTTGCTGAGTGAGTAAGGCAGTTTTAATGTCATGCCACTCTAATATCATAATTACAATTCAGAAATGTATACACAAGCCCTAGACTACAATAATAATGATTTAATAGCTTTGAGTGCATTAAGGCTGAAACTCAGTAACAGAGTCATCAACTATGTGCATTACCCCTCTCACATCCTTCCTCACTCTCTCTCCTCTTCTCTCTCTCCCCTCTCTCTTTCTCTCTCTCTTTCTCTCCCTCCCTCTTTCTCACTCTCTCGCTCTCCCTCTCATCTACCTCTCTCTCGCAGGCTGCCTGCTTCGCTGGAATAGGCTTCCTGTTTATGATAATGAGCCTGAGCTTTATCCTCATTGATTGGACGTCGGGGAGTAGCAAAGCCAGCAGCGGTCACTAGACAGCTTCTACCGTCTTCAGTTTTTATGTTGTAAATCTAGACCTGTATGGTATTTTCTCTGTGTTTTCATGGATCATATTTTGTAGAGGACGTACTATCTCTTCCTCCAGAAAGAGTGGGCCAGAGTGTCTAGAAATGGGGAGTTCAGTCTTCTGGAGGTTTCTCTGCTCCCCGCTGGATGAAGATAGTGCATTCGAAACAAATGTAAAGTCAAGCTGGCTCGCTGAATCTGCCACCACCTTCCATTCCAGCCCTGCCCCCAGACCAGACCCATAACCCATTACCCTATAAACTTGTACTCTGTGAATCACAGCAAGAATCTAACTGCCACACTTTAGTCTAAACAACCACGTAGCTTTCTTCAACAGTAGGGGAGAAGAAGGCACAACAGATCGTTGGGGGCTGGACAGTTATTTTATATTTGTAGCCAAAGTCTACTGTATTAATTTATTCATGAAATTAGGTAATGGCAAGATTCTGTGCAATAGCTGAGGAAATGTGGCATTAAAAGCTATTGGACAGTGGCATCATCCAGTGACCCGTGCTGCTGTCACCCTGGTGGCCAGGTGTCGTCCTACTAGACGCTCGGCTTCAGTCCTCACAGATATCAGAGGATGGAACAATACAACTGATATGCGACTGTACAGTATATACAGTGTGTATAGAGTAGGTTGACTCTACCATTACAGTAGAGTATGATATATATACAGAGAGATTTATTTTTTTATCATTTTTATTTGATAAAGGGTATAATATGGACCTTTTGAGTCTATCCTCAGCAACAGTATCAAGGCTATCATATCACATTGGTGTGTCTCTTTGTTACTTGCACTGAACCATATCAGAATAGCTTTTTCATGGTTCAAGGATCAGCTCTGATGTCTAAAATTGAAGGAATGCCTGGCTATAATCTCAGTATGAGGGTCTATTTTAGAGGTGGAGGTTATCGTTAACTTGGTCCTGGATCGGTGGGGGTGTATATCTCTGCATTGTCATGTTTAGATCATTTGAGCACTCACTAGGACCAGTGTCCTTAGTGGCGGAGGAGGCTCTCTACCTGGGTTTGTTGTTGTGTTGTTTCTGAACATTTACTGAACGTGATCAGAGATAACCCAAAAATATAAAGAAAACTCATGGTGTCAATTCATTATGTGGAGAATCAAGGATGACGTCTGTAAATATGGTTATTTCCAGGACAAGCTTGTTTTTTCCCCTAACTAAAGTTCAGTCTAGTGACATGGTGCCATGATAAGCACACAATGTGGTATCAACGCCTCTCTAACATCACTGCGAAGTAGGTGGTTAGTTATAGCACTGTCATCTGATATTTACAACTTCTTCCTATAGCCATTAATCAATTGAAATGCAAACAATTTATTTGTAAGATATATAGATTTTTTTTATTTTTATAGATATGATTTTAAGGGACAACCCTTTATAATACAAATGTCAATCTCTGAAAAATCTAAACGTCTAAGGCCTAAGTAAATAGTATAATCCTATGTATGTTACATTACAAAACAATATGTATTTAAGGTCTAACATGGTACAAAGACGTTTCCTCCAACTACTTGAAGCTCTTTCTCTCCTGTTCTGTCTGCATAGTGTTTAGCAGCCCTGCAGTGATTTAAGTGTGAACATGTGTGATCATGCTGTGTCTGTTCGTCTGCTCCAGTATGGAGCGAACTCAATTATGTACAGTGGATGTACTGTAAGGATTGTGAGTGTGTCTGTGTTGTTGAAATGAAACATGGCTCTACCATCTTTTAATTGTGGTGCTTACTTATACACTATTGTATTGTGAAACGATCAATGGATACATGAACCATAAGCGTAATGTGTAAATCCTAGGCTCATGAATCCAATTGACTCTTACCAAATTAGTCAAATAAGATTCAAAGCCTGACTATGAACCTTTCATTATCTCAGACTGTTCTGTTGTCAGGTATGAGTGGAATAGTATTTCTGGTCAGTTTCTAAGCATCCCTGTAGCTGCTTTTGGGGACTGTCTGCCAACTCTTGCAGGTGTTGAGCAGGTTTGATACAGTAGTCAGATGGAATGTCTCCTGTCTCTCTCTGTTGTTTTCCTTGTGATGAAGATACAGATTCCACACTACAGTGCGTGCTGTAATTTTGTATATGAGTATTGTATCATCATTGTGCAACTTGGTTGTAAAGCGCAACAAACTCTTCTCTCAATCAATCATTAATACATGTTTCCTTAAAGAATAACCAGTCTGCATGAGCCGGTATACAGTACATCAGGATCAGCCAGCTCTGCTCTCTCTATCTATTACTCATTTATTTAATAGCTTAATGGATGAATTTGTTTCTATTTAAATAAAGATCTGTGTTTAAAGTCATATTTTAACAACATGTTTGTGTTATTCTGATTTCATATACAACTGGTATGTTATTCTCTGACAGATTAGCCCTTACACATACCATGTGTAACACCAGGGGGAGACATTCTGAAAGTGGCTGAGATGATATCTGACTGTCTGGTAACGCTCCTTATACAGTTCTCTCATTTCCTTGTGTGATTAAATGAAATTGGTATAGTTCATGAAATATCAACTTCAACCAGCATTTCTAAATAATGTATATAAATGTAAACCCTTTATATTCAATATGCATATCTAGTTTGTATAATGTAAAAAGCAAGAACTGTAGTTTTAGTCAGATAATTAAAAAGAGAAATGTAATCATTTTTAAAGTGCTTTTAAACTATTTTGCCCTTCATTTTATGTCTTTATTTTATTGAATGTCAATATATTTTAATACATTGCTGGCATTTATTGTACTGTAAACAATGTTGCAATAAAAACAATATAATAACATTATTATTTTTAATCATCATGATTTTGGAACTTCTAAATCTGTCCTATTGCACCAAATCTGTCCCTCACTATGACGCTATCTACAATAAAATGTATAATACACATATTGCTTCATACTGTGCATGCCAATCACGGCCGGTTGTGATACAGCCTGGAATCGAGCCAGGGTCTGTAGTAACGCCTCTAGCACTGAGATGCAGTGCCTTGACCTCTGTGCCACTCGGGAGCCCCATCCAGATTACATTTTCAAATTCAGTTCTCTGGTACTTTGCCAGCCAGGAAAGGTAGAGAAGATCAGTTAGAATGAAAGGGTCTCTGTGGTAAAAATAAGCTTCCGGCGGTTTCTGAAGCCAATGTAGCATGTTGAATGTCACATAGCATTTGAACCGTTTTGGCTATAAGCTATTCCTGAACGTATAGACTCTGGAACATGGACGTGCCTTCTGTTCCCCTCAAAGGCTGCACAGGACATGTTAGAAGGGAGTGTCACAAAAAGGGCAATTTGGCCCCCATAAGAAAATAGTTGAATAGCCCTGTCATCACTCCCTATTTAATCTTGCTCTTGTGACTGACTGGGTTCGAACCAGGTCTCCTGCATGTCACAGCACCAATATAACTACCTGGGTTCGAAATCAGGCCTACTGCAGAACAGTAAGAGTTTCTGTGGCAAACAAAGCAGACAGATTTGTGCACCCCATTTAATGAAAGTGCAACAGAGGTAGATTGGGGATCCATGCACTTGTGTCCCAGAGAGTCTAAGAATGCAGCCAAATTCATAGAAAGAAAATAAATGAAACATGCCACATTGGCTTCAGAAATCAAATCTATTATTAGGGTTATGGCAGGATGAAGTTGGTGAAGAGTAAGCCTCAAATATCAGCCTCAAGTATATATTTAGTGTACACATGAATCTCAGCCAAAAAAATGTTTTGTGTAATGATGTAGGCTAATCTTTATAGTTGCTGTCATATCATAGTTCCAAAAAAAGAACACTACTTTGACTGCCTGTCTGTCTCCTGAGTCGCTTAGCCAATGTTTGCTATGATGATGAAAAAATAACATTCAATCACTAATTAGACAGCGTGTCTGTGGGCTTGTTCGACATTGCAGCCGACAGTGCAGGCAACTGCCGACTAACTGATCTACGAATCACCTTGCATCATAAATAATGACTTATTGGTATTTGTAGATCAGTCAGTCAGTCATAATTTAGCCATGATACATCACGGTTGTGATGCTCTGGAACACAGCCTGTGTCTTGCTGTGTTCCACATCTGGGCAGCCGAACATTCTAGGCAGCCGAGCGTGTATCCGGACCAGTGAAAAGAGTCTGACAATGGGTGTTTCTTTTGCATTGCCGGTGCCATAGTTATGCCATATGCTGATATCATGGTGAGAGTGAATAGCTGCATGTAACTCAGCAGCTGAGAAGAACATGAAATCCCTAGACTGCCTGTTTATGTTTGCAATACTGACAACTATGTTTGTACCAACATATTGATAGTGTATTTTGTGTAAAACATGTACATAGCTGCATGTAGCCTACTCCCCTCCTGAAAAAAGAAAAAAAGCAGAGCACTCTACCTAGACAGTTGAGTGGGCACTCAACTATATAAAAAAAATCCTGCACATTCTCAGAAATATCCATATTGGGATACAGAAACTCTCTATCAGTAGCCACTCCACATATTTAATATAAGGTACAATCATTACCGTACTTTGAAATGTAGGTGGCGGCAATGTGCTGGCGGGGATTCATTAGCATATGTGGAGGCATGGTCTAAAATATCTTGTATTTCTGCCAACCATTAATGAAAGTGTTTTTATCATTATGGTTTTATCATTATGTTGATGAAGATTGACCAACTTGTTTGTCCACTCCAGTTCTACAATTGTTGTAAAAGCTTGTGAAAATCAAGAGCTGCACTCTTAGGTAACTGTGTGTAACAGTTTCCTTCTGTGGACGAAGGATCGGACCAAAGCGCAGCGTGGTTAGAGTTCAACATGTTTAATAAAGACCATAAACGTGAACACTACACGAAAACGAAACTGTCCTCTCTGGTGCATAGACACAAAGACAGAAGACAACCACCCACAAAACCCAACACAAAACAGGCTACCTAAATATGGTTCCCAATCAGAGACAATGACTAACACCTGCCTCTGATTGAGAACCATATCAGGCCAAACATAGAAATGGGAAAACTAGACACACAACATAGAATGCCCACTCAGCTCACGTCCTGACCAACACTAAACAAAGAAAACACAGAAGAACTATGGTCAGAACGTGACACTGTGCCTTTTCCAGTAATTTAATAGCAGTTGGCGACAGGAAGTTCCTGGTTATTTTTCAATAAGTTACTGTCAGCTTGCTGTAACTAATTATTGTAAAATTCACAGTAACTTACTGTGGCTGATCTCTGTCACACACTGACCTGATGGTGTGGCAGAAAGGTCAGTTTGCTGTCAACCAAGAGGTTAAGGCCAAGTCTGGCAAAGAATGCTTAGTAGTTGTCAACTAATATTAAGCTATCTTGTAATCAGAAATGTTCAGTGAAAGTAAAGTCAGTTGGGTATCGTCGGATGGGGCCACAGTGTCTCCCGACCCCTCCTGTCTCAGCCTCCTAGGATCAGTCTGTTATATCTGGAGTATTTCTCCTGTCTTATCCGGTGTCCTGTGTGAATTTAAGAATGCTCTCTCTAATTCTCTCTCTCTCTTTCTTTCTCTCTCTCGGAGAACCTGAGCCCTAGGACCATGCCTCAGGACTACCTGGCCTGATGACTCCTTGCTGTCCCCAGTCCACCTGGCCATGCTACTGCTCCAGTTTCAACTGTTCTACCTGTGGCTATGGAACCCTGACCTGTTCACCGGACGTGCTACCTGTCCCAGACCTGCTGTTTTCAACTCTCTAGAGACAGCAGGAGAGGTAGAGATACTCTGAATGATCGGCTATGAAAAGCCAACTGACATTTACTCCTGAGGTGCTGACCTGTTGCACCCTCTAGAACCACTGTGATTATTATTATTTGACCTTGATGTTCAAATTTTCATAGATGACCAGCTTGGCCATGTTCTGTTATAATCTCCACCCGGCACAGACAGAAGAGGACTGGCCACCCCTCAGAGCCTGGTTCCTCTCTAGGTTTCTTCCTAGGTTCTGGCCTTTCTAAGGAGTTTTTCCTAGCAACCATGCTTCTACACCTGCATTGCTTGCTGTTTGGGGTTTTAGGCTGGGTGTCTGTACAGCACTTTGTGACAACTGCTAATATAAGAAGGGCTTTATATATATTTTGATTTGATTTGATATTCCTTTCGTCAAAGATCTCAGTGTGCAGAAATATGCTTCACTCACTTTCAGATACAGTACCTGCCATATCAGTTAGCTAAGAGGAAATGGAGTCACCTGATCAGTAGGCATACAGCAGTGTAGAATATAGCATCTAATTGATATGATCTTAATAGCTGACATTCAATGTCTTAAGGTTTTGAGTTCCGATTCACTGATTAAGGTCAATAATGCATCCTGAGCCAATTAATAAAAAATTGTTCTTTAAAAAAAAAA
The DNA here is from genome assembly GCF_018296145.1 of Oncorhynchus tshawytscha. NCBI lineage: Eukaryota > Metazoa > Chordata > Actinopteri > Salmoniformes > Salmonidae > Oncorhynchus > Oncorhynchus tshawytscha. Next base: position 45,739,513 of record NC_056435.1, on the reverse strand, counting down.
GTAATTTCATTCTGATCAGAATCGTGTGCACAGCCAAGACCACAAGGGGAGACTCAAGAGCCATAAGTGGGTTGCTTATGCATACTCTGAATAAGAGCTTTGACAGTAAAAGAAATGATTCTTTCTCTACTTGCTTTTTACAAATGGTAAACAGTGAGAGCAATGTTGACAGGTCTCTTAACATGATGAGTTAGTCTTTAACAAGCTGAAAAGTATACTGAACAAAAATACTGTATGAACGCAACATGCAACAATTTCTAAGATTTTACAGAGTTATAGTTCATGTAAGGAAATCAGTCAATTGAAATACATTAATTCGGGCCTAATCTATGGATTTCACATGACTGGGAATACAGATATACATCTGTTGGTTACAGATACCTTTTAAAAACAAGGTTTGTTGCATGGATCAGATAACCAGTCAGTATCTGGTGTGACCACCATTTGCCTCATGCAGTGTGACACATCTCCTTCGCATAGAGTTGATCAGGCTGTTGATTGTGGCCTGAGGAATGTTGTTCCACTCCACTTCAATGGCTGAGCAAAGTTGCTAGATATTGGCGGGAACTGGAACATGCTGTCCAGAGCATTGATCCAGAGCATCCCAAACATGGTGACATGTCTGGTGAGTATGCAGGTCATGGAAGAACTTGGACATTTTCAGCTTCCAGGAATTTTGAACAGATCTTTGCAACATGGGGCTGTGCATTATCATGTTGAAACATCAGTTAATGGTGGCAGATGAATGGCAAAGAATCTCTGTGCATTCAAATGGCCATCGATAAAATGCAATTGTGTTCGTTGTTCATAGTTTATGCCTGCTGTCATGATCGTCGTATTGAGGAGACCGGCATGACAGGCGGCTCTGGCAGCTCCTGGTTGGCTGACGGCTCTGGCGGGTCCTGGTTGACTGACGGCTCTGGGCGGGTCCTGGCTGACTGACGGCTCTGGCGGGTCCTGGCTGACTGACGGCTCTGGCGGCTCCTGGCTGACTGACGGCTCAGGACAGACTGGTGGCTCCGATGGCTCAGGACAGACTGGCGGCTCCGACGGCTCAGGACAGACTGGCGTCTCCGGCAGATCCGGACTGGAGGGAGACTCTGGCAGATCCAGACTGGTAGGTTCCGGACTGCGACCCGTCGTGGTAGGTTCCGGACTGCGACCCGTCGTGGTAGGTTCCGGACTGCGACCCGTCGTAGGAGGTTCCGGTCTGTAGACTGTTGCTGGACGCTTTGGACTGGGTACTGTTGCCAGACGCTCTGGACTGGGTACTGTTGCCGGACGCTCTGGACTGGGTACTGTAGCCGGACGCTCTGGACTGGGTACTGTAGCCGGACGCTCTGGACTGGGTACTGTAGCCAGACGCTCTGGACTGGGTACTGTAGCCAGACGCTCTGGACTGGGTACTGTAGCCGGACGCTCTGGACTGGGTACTGTAGCCGGATGCTCTGGACTGGGTACTGTTGCCAGACGCTATGGACTGGGTACTGTTGCCAGACGCTCTGGACTGGGTACTGTAGCCGGACGCTCTGGACTGGGTATTGTAGCCGGACGCTCTGGACTGGGTATTGTTGCCGGACGCTCTGGACTGGGTACTGTCGCCAAACGCTCTGGACTGGCGAGGCGCACTGTAGGCCTGGTGCATGGTGCAGGCACTGGTGATACTGGGCAGAGGACACGCACCTCAGGGCGAGTGCGGGGAGGAGGAACAGGGAGTACTGGACCCTGGAGGCGCACTGGTGGCCTGGTGCGTGGTGCCAGCCCTGTTGGTACCGGGCTGGAGACACGCACCTCAGGGTGAGTGCGGGGAGGAGGAACAGGGCATACAAGGCTCTGGAGACGCACAGGAAGCCTGGTGCGTGGTGTTGGCACTGGTGGTACTGGGCCGAGGACACGCACCTCAGGGCGAGTGCGGGAGAAGGAACAGGGCGTACTGGACTGCTGAGGCGCACTATAGACCTGGTACGTGGTGCCGGCACTGGTGGTACTGGGCCGAGGACACGCACCTCAGGATGAGTGCGAGAAGAAAGAAGGAACAGGACACACCGGGTTGGGAAGGTGTACTGGAGACTTGGTGTGTAGAGCCGGCATCAAATCTTCCGGAACTTTAACACAAGTTTCAGGATGAGTACGAGGAACTGACACAGGTGGCATCGGACAGCTAACACGCTCCTCAGGGCGAATGCCGTGCATACTACGACAAAACAACAGCTCTCTCTTCACTCTCCTCCAATTTTGTCAACAACTCATCGAATGTCTCATAATCTCCCCTCCGTTCACTCTCCTCCAATCTGTCCAATAACTCCTCGACAATCTCCGACTCAACCCTCAACTTCCCCCCCTGCCTCTCGGGCTTCCAGCCGCGCTGCCATGCTGCCTCCTCATACCGGCGCCTCTCTGCTTTCGTTGCCTCCAGCTCTGCCTTGGGGCGGCAATATTCCCCTGGTTGTGCCCAGGGTCCTTCGCCGTCCAGAATTTCCTCCCAAGTCCACGAGTCCTGCGATCGCTGCTGCTGCCTTTTACCACGCTGCTTGGTCCTTTTATGGTGGGTTATTCTGTCACGTTCGTCGAATGGAGGAGACCAAGGCACAACGTGATATGAATACATGTTCTATATTTAATGAAGAAAGAACACTAAAACAAACTTACAAAACAACAAACGAACGTGACGCTATGTATAAACAGTGCAGACACAGGCAACTTGACATAGACAATAACCCACGAAATACCCAAAGAAGATGGCTGCCTAAATATGGTTCCCAATTAGAGACAACGATGAACAGCTGCCTCTAATTGAGAACCAATCCAGGCAACCACAGACATACATAAACACCTAGATGGTAAAAAAAACTAAACCTACAAAAAACCCTAGACAGTACAAAAACACATCACCCATGTCACACCCTGACCTAACCAAAATATATAAAGAAAACAAAGAATACTCAGGTCAGGGCGTGACACATGCCCATGCCATAACCTCACAGTCACCATGGGGCACTCTGTTCATAAGGTTGACATAAGCAAACCGCTCGCCCACATGACGCCACACACGTGGTCTGCGGTTGTGAGGACGGTTGGACATACTGCCAAATTCTCTAAAAAGACATTTGAGGCGGCTTATGGTTGAGAAATAAACATTCAATTGTCTGGCAACAGCTCTGGTGGACATTCCTGCAGTCAGCATGCCAATTGCACGCTCCCTCAAAGCTTGAGACATCTGTGGCATTGTGTTGAGGCACAAAACTGCACATTTAAGAATGGTCTTTTATTGTCCCCAGCACAAGGTTCATCTGTGTCATGATCATGCTGCTTAATCAACTTATTGATATGCCACACCTGTCAAGTGGATGGATTATCTTGGCAAAGGAGAAATGCTCACTAACAGGGATGTAAAGAAATGTGTGCACTAAAATTGAGAGAAATAAGATTGTTGTGCGTATGGAACATTTCTGGGATCTTTTATTTCAGCTCAGGAAACATGTGACCAACACCTTACTTGTTACATTTATATTTTAGTTTAAATACTCCACTGAAAAGACTTGTTAGGTAGACCTAACAATGTGCGTCTAAAGAGTCCATCAAATGTTTTTTTGTTATAAAGCCTTGAATCACTAGTTTAATTTGATTTCCCCTACAATAATGTATTATGTTTTCAAGACTAACTCAATCGATTTGTCCTTGTAGAAACGTTCACCCTAATGAAATTGGCCTTATACTATCCATTGACATGAGCAAAATGTAATTGGCAATAACGAATAGGCTGTGATAAATTAAATGAGATGAATGAGTAAATTAGATATTGTATTAATACTGTATTAATCATCTTTTAAATTTATCACTGACGACAATTTCATTAAACACTACATTTCCCATGAAGCAAAGTAAGTGGGTGATTCGCACTGGGTCGTCACTAGTTAATACAGCCATAAAGTAATAAACCCCGCCTATTTTTACAATGTTTCTTCTTAAAATCTGATTTTAAACCTAACCCTAATCTGAACACTAACCTTAATCACACTGCTAATCGTATGCCTATCCCTACATTTAAATTAAGACAAAAATCACATTTTTAGCATTTACTTTGTGGCTGTGTTATCTATAGTGGAAACCCTGGCACTTTGCTGACTTGGGAGGTGACTGAACTGTCTTCGGTTTGTTGGGCAGAGAGGAACTTCACAGCTGCTACGGGTGTGGTTTTTAACGTCATAAATCTTAACGAAGAGAATAGTGCATAACATCACTCACACACTGAACGACTAAATTATAACTCAGAGGAAGAGGAGCAACATAGCTCTGCGTCACAGTGGTTTATTGAATTTTGGTTCATTGCAAATTGGCATCGGAAATCGATCTGCTCCGCGGTCTTCACAGCTGGAATACTTTTGCTGAGGTTCCGTGACCCTTTTTCTTGGTCTAAAACGTGAACTTAACTGATTTTATTGACGCGCCCTCAAAATAAATTGTTGTTACTCAAAGTTTGTGTCCTCGTAATGACAAACGACATTTTTTCTGTCGGCTTGGATAGAATGTTCAAAAATAGGCCTTAAACTTGGTTTACAAACGAGGAAACATCTGGAATAGAAAAGTGAATTCGGATTAAATTTAATAAATCATTTGGATGCTGGTTTGTGGGTGAATCAAACTTATTTTCCAGTCGTATTTCTCAAAGAGGAAGTTGCATTTCTCAACCCCACAACACTGGACTGGGAACTATTTAAAAAAAAAAAACCACTCACAGAAATAGAGCCCTAAATAGGCTACATCATTTTTGTGTGATATCGTTCCGATAAACAGCAGTCCTGAAGCGTGCACTTGGAACCATGGGGTGTACAGTGAGTCAGGAAGATAAAGCCGCGGCCGAGAGGTCCAAAATGATTGACAAAAACCTTCGAGAAGATGGAGAGAAGGCGGCGAGAGAAGTGAAACTGCTCCTTTTGGGTATGTACCACCAAACATTATATTCCTTGTCTAAATCGAAATCCATTCAATGAAGATTCGCATGAACGTTGCATTGTATCCAGCTTTACGATCGTGAACTGGTAATCTAATTTGTTGCGAGACATAGAGGAAATGATTCATGGTAAAAGCTTTGAGGTAGAGTGTGTGTGTGACGAGGAGTAGGCTAGGTAAACTCACTAATCTCCCTCATTAGCCATTTTGATGTAGCTACATGCCCGAGACTTTGTCCCATTTCAGTGGAGGTTCTCTAGCCTCCAGTGCACAACTGGAACAGATTAATCAGAACCAGTAAACATAAATCTGAGCCTGCGCTGCTGCTTCTGTTATAAATCAGAGGATTGCCTCTCACCGCGGGAATTGTCTTAACTCTCCAAGTATTCAAAACAGAAAACTTGCTGTCAACGCACAATAGGCTACTTAGGCTATGTCAATGTTTAATTACACTCAAGTAGCAGGCAATACAATCTAGCCTATCATAAAATGCCTTCAAAAAAAGTGTTTGCTGATTGATTCCCATAATGAAGCCTAAAGGTGTAATCAATCACTAGCCTACAACTAACAACTGGATCGTTCCATGTCATTTCAGCAAGCCATGACACCACCAATTCAGATTGTTCTGAAATCGTTTCTGTAGTTAGAAACAGATAAAATAAGCATTCTGGCAACATTATTTTGATGAAATATAATCTGATCTCTGAGAAATTACACTAATTGCTTGCACCCAAATTGGCCATTTTATTTATAAAATGTATATAATATTCAGTAATTATAGTACCTAATATTTGGACCAAAACGTTTTCTAACAATGAGTAAGAAATTAGGAATATATATCTATGGACATCCCACCCCAACAACGAGTATATAGTATCAGTTATCTGTCTGACAACCCTCACGAAAAAAGATTGCATTATAACTGCAGTATGATGCAAATGTTGTGTCCAGAATAACTGCAGTTCAAATGTAGTATGCAGCAGATATTTTCCAATTATTGCGTCCAAAATTCCACTGTCGACTGCAGGTACTGCACATTTTGTTTGTTTGTAGGGAAGTAGAATGGGGCTGCGGCTCTGTGTGTTTTCATTCATCCAATATAATGTATTCTCAGTGAATTTGTTAGTTTTTTTCCGTCTTGTTCAGAGAAATGATTCATTGAAGTTGTTAGGTACATCTTGATATTACCAGATTCTGACCACTAGATGGTGCTTTTCCTGCTATTATGGTGATTCATAGGGATAGTTAACCAAAATTACAAAAATGCCATATTTATTTTCTTACCCTGTAAGCATTTCATGGAGCAGGTATGATGGCAACCAATGCTTTGGTTTTGTTTACCTGGCCACAGTTTCAAATGCAATTTTTTTGTTGCAATTGTGGCACTAGTCATTTGTACCTAATTTGAAGTATTTTTGTGCTTCATATCCAAATAATCTATAAGTAAGATAATTGAGCTACACAATACATTTGTAGATACTTTAGGATGATTTGGACATGAAGAGTAAAAATTCTAATATAGGTACCATTGAATTACATTGGATTTGTGCCACAAATGCTAAAAACCATATACTCGTTCTTGGGGTAGTATTTTTGGGGATTCCACATGTATAATTCGTTAGGAAAAAAAAAAGTTTGGTCCAAATCGGATGTTAGGTACTATATTTATATGGGGCGGCAGGGTAGCCTAGTGGTTAGAGTGTTGGACAAGGTACAAATCTGTCGTTCTGCCACTGAACAGGCAGTTAACCTTGGCCGTCATTGAAAATAAGAATTTGTTCTTAATTGACTTGCCTATTTAAATAAAGGTTCATTTTTTAAAAATCCAATAAATTAAAATGAAGAACAATTGTGCAATCAATTAGCTTAATTTCTCAGAGATCAAATTATATTCAACAAAATGATGTTGCAGGATTGCTAATCTGAGATGGTGGGCGTTGAAATACTCTTTCTCGTGCTTTTTGTGGTGGAACGACCCCATGAGGTCTGGCCTCCCCTCAACATTTTAAACTAATGAAGAGAATATTCTAAATTGCTTTCATAGCTCTCTGGCTGTGCCTATTAATGACGAAGCCATTACATCCATAATGAAGTTTTCAGACCTCTCCAAGCAATGGCAGATCATTCACCTTATGTTGTCTATGTTGGTCCTATTAATTAATGATTAACGGCAAGCAATAGACTCTGGCTAACAGTATTGCAGTCTGTAAAGTGCTCACTAAGTCAGAGAATTGAACCATTTATAAGTCACTTTAATTTAGGCAAGATTTTGTAATGTTGTCTGTACCATTGTTCTGTTCAAGTTGCCTCTCTAACTCATAACACCACCACTTGTTGCAATCAATGTGAGCCGCATGGTTTTAAAGTTGTGTGTCAAAGCTTATTGACAGTGACTTTGGTGGTTGCAGGTCAGGTGCTTCGGGAATTACAGAGTGAAATAAAGCTGTGGCCACCTTGGGGCACTGTAATAAAATATTTCATTAACGATAAGTGAGTGGGTGTGTTTGCTGGGTGTGTTTGCTGTTGAAAGGACTTGAACTCCTTTATCCCCTTCATAGAGGACTTTCCTGAGCGTGACAGAGTAGGGACTGTCGTGGTTGACAAGTCATTTGGATCCTCTTTTGAGTCAACTTTTGCATGACTCTGCTCTGAGAGGTTTTTGACAGAGGTCATATCATAGCCACCCTCACAACCCCCCATGCTGAACAGTGAAGTCTTGCTTGCTGTGTACTTTGCTCCCTTTCTCTGTATTGCTTTGACAGAAACACAGGGCTCCTGTTGGGAATGTTTTGAATAAGCTGGAGCCCAAACAGCCGACCAAATCATGTGCTTGAGCCAAAACAAAATACTCTGTTAACATGGTGGCATGAGCCCCAGAAAATAGGCGTATAACTCAAAATGCTTCCTGGGAACTGAACACTGAAGTTAAAGGGCATCCTGGGATGTTGTTTAGCAGTAAACTAGAAACAAGGGGTGGTCCCACTGTATTCTTCTGCAACTCCCATTTTCAACCAATCATAAAGTCACATACTCTTTTTTAAATTTTTTATTATTTTTTAAATATATTTTTTATGAAAGCCATCTGACCAATGAGAATACATGACAATATGAAAAAATTAATAGATATTATCATCCACATACACTTCAATAATGGTGCACACGTGCTTTAGCATAAATACCCTCTGGAATATCAACATGTAAGTCCACACGGGATAAGAAACTTCTGCTTTCCCGTACCCTGATGAACTAATTCGCTCTTGAACCCATCCCATTGCCCGTCAATTCTCTGAATTTTCTAAGTGACCCCAAACTTTTGAACGGTAGTGTATGTGCTTATCATAAACATTAACCGTTTGCAATGTCTTATTATTGATATAAGGCATGTCTTTAGATCATTGGATCCATCATCACAGATGGGATCCCGCCCTCTATGAATTCATAGATTTCAACAAATATTTGTAACCATGTTTATAAATGACATATAATCTACATATGAACCTTGTGTCAAATCAGTCCATTAATGGTCGGTGGATGTGTGGCTAACTGCCACAGGGCATGGGCAACAGTGCTGTTGTATAAGACATGGCTGTTTGTGCCTGGATGATAATGACTGCCCTGATTATGACTGAGTGGGCTGCTGTTTGTATACTGTTCCCAGCACTGACTGTAGCCCCAACACATGTGCAGACCCACAGACAGACACACATGTGCAGACCCACAGACAGACAGACACACACGTGCAGACCCACAGACAGACAGACACACACGTGCAGACCCACAGACAGACAGACACACACGTGCAGACCCACAGACAGACAGACACACACGTGCAGACCCACAGACAGACAGACACACACGTGCAGACCCACAGACAGACAGACACACACGTGCAGACCCACATGCTTGAAGACGCCAGGGAGAAACCTCTTCCGCCTGTCTGTCCGTGATATGTCTTCTGAACTACCCTCCCCCCGTCTATCCCATCCCTTCCCGTTCCCTGAAGCAAACTTTTTGAGATTAGGAGAGCTGTGGGGCTGGAGATGAAGGATGGAGCCAGCTGCTATTTTTGGATCTATGGCAGATAGAACAAAATGATGGATCTCTTTTCTCCTAGAAGTGGGCATAAGGGCTGTGGAGGAAGCAGGGATCGCTAACCAGACACTACTACGTTACTAAAGAACCTCAGCTGTGACATGGGTGTTCGCATGCATGATTTAATGCAAGAGAGAGGAGTTTATGCCTCTTCAAGGCTCCAGTGTTCATTAACAGGAAGCACACATTTAATGACTTCCCTTCAGATTTTGGACTTTGATCGACGTTCAATCTCCTCCCTCCAGCAACATGAGCCTCTGTGAATTCTGTCATTCTCTCTCTGTTTATTTTTCTTGTACTTTGATTTTTCTAACCTCATATTTTCAGTTCAACTGGGATGGACATTTCCCTTGACAGATTCTTCCTCTCCCTTAAATTGTGTGTGAGAGCGGCAGCTTGGTCTTCGTGAACATCTGTACAATTCACTGGCTTGACTGTAGACACAAACACGGTTCTCTCTCTCTCGTATTTATTTATTTATATATATATATATATATCACACACACACATTGCTTATAGGCATGCTTAGCCATGAATTTATGTAAAAACAGACACATGGTTGCATGCCCACACAATATGGGCAGGGTATAGTAAGTGATGTCATGTGTATTTAATACTCAAGAATGTTTAAAAAGTGTGTGTTTGTGTACGTCAGAGAAAGATGCAGGTCTGAAGTTGTGTACTGTGTACATCCATGTTCCTCCCCAGCTGTCTGCTGAACAGGGATGATATGATAAATGAAACAGGGCAGAAACAAAGGATGGCTTCTTTACAGGAAATGACAAAAGTTGTTTTATTGGACTATGGGACGAGGAATGCAGATCACGTTCTCGAGGCAGAAACCTTGTCTATTTAGAGTTGGGGAAAAAACTGATTATGGCAGCCCTGTTATTTTTTTTTCCATTGGTAATGAAAGGATTGTTACTTTTATGACATGATACACGTTAACATGGCAACTAATAGTAACGATGTAAGGTTGCTATACTGTATTGCCTCTGCAATGACACTACATGACTCAGTGCTCATTAGTTATAGTAAACCATAAGGACTGAAACTAACTTGACCGGGCTTTTGTGCTTCTAGGCCAAATGTATCAGGCCTTCTGTTCTGTGTGCGAGTACTGTGGTGATGGGACTCAATTTATGATGCAGCGCTGATCATCCATGTTTTAGAGATGTGAGTATGCACCGGTGCTGAGCCTTTTTTACAGACCACCGTTGCTGCTCAAGAAGGAGGGGACATCTGATGTAAGCTTGCTTCAAGCAGCAATTACTTCTCTCTTCCTCCCCGGCCCTGACTCTCCTGCCCACAGACAGGGAAAAAAACACATGACACCAAGTCAGCATTCATTCTCTCTTCCTATTTTTATCCAGCCTTTCACAACATCTCTGGGTTTCTGAGGCTTTCTGATTGGGGAAAAAAACATGATAGTAGGCTAACATTACATACATACCATTTCTATTTTATATTTATAAGCTTTGCCTATTCGATCTGGTTACTAACATAGGCCTATGCTATTGCACCAAATTCTTGCCTCAAAACATCCAATCTGTGCTTCAGAACCAAAAAGTTGTGCGTCTTGACTTTAGACCAATGACGGGTGCGAATATCCCAATTAGTGACCAAAAAGCACTTGTTTCATTTTATCCAGTTTAGTAAACTGCAACGGACACATCTGTGCCAGAACAATAGGCTGCCAGGCGATTTCATTGATCATTTTTCATATTTCAGATAGGCCTAGTTTGGGTGGCTACTGGCTATTTCAAAAGATAGATACAACATCACACTGCGGCAGGTAGCCTAGCTGTTAGAGAGGTGAGCCATCAACTGGAGGGTTGTGTGTTTGAATCCCGGGTCTGATGTGAAAAACTCTGGTGGGAACTGAGCTTGCAACCGAAGGGTTGCTGATATCAAATCCTAGATGCTATTGTGCCCTTGAGCAAGGCACTTAACCCCTCACAACAGAACCTCCACTGGGTGCCCAATGTGGCACCTCTCCAAAAAAACAATGTTTATGTATGTGTGTCTTTTGTAGGGTTTAGGTTAAAAGCAGAAGTCAGATTTCAGTTGGCCCTCGTGTACAATTGACGAATAAAATGATCTTAATCTGATCTCTTAATCTCCTGCTTGCTCTGGACTCCAGAGACGTAGCATGATATCCATAGTTGCTTATTGGCTGTTAACATGGATGGCTTTCTGCTAAAATGCAGGTGTAAAACACAGTTTATTTCTGTATCTTGCATTTTGAAAATGCATCACTATTTACGTCTGTAAAGACAGGCTACAGTTGTGTGTGCTTCCATTTGCTTGAGTAGGGGGTCACAAGCTTTGAACAATTCCTTTTTGGGGAGTTTTAAAAGTGTGAGAACCACTAAGTCATTGATTTCTAAGGAAGCCTAATGATCCAGTTGGGGCTTTGAAATGGACTTATTATTAAATGGACTAACCCTGAGCAGTTGACCTGCAGCACTGCCTGACCTCACCAACCCATTAGGTAAACCTCTGTTTACAGCACAATGTGGATTCATGGGCTCTCTATGGGCTCTTAAGAGGCCAGGGCATCTACGTTGAACAAAAATATACATGCAACATGTAAAGTGTTGGTCTCATGTTTCATGAGCTGAAATAAAAGATCCCAAAACTGTTCCATACACACAAAAAGCTTATTTTCAAAAATTGTGCACAAATTTGTTTACACCCCTGTTTTTGAACAATTTATTCTTTGGCATGATAATCCATCCACCTGACAGGTGTGGCATATCAAGAAGTTGATTAAACAGCATGATCATTACACAGGTGCACCTTGTGCTGGGGACTATAAATGGCCACAGATGTCTCAAATTATGAGGGAGCATGCAATGGGCATGCTGACTGCAGGAATGTCCACCAAAGCTGTTGCCAGAGAACGTTGTTTTAGAGAATTTGGCCGTACGTCCAACCATCCTCACAACTGCAGACCATGTGTAACCAGGCCAGCCCAGGACCTCCACATCTGGCTTCTTCACCTGCGGGATCGCCCTTTTGTGGGGAAAAACTCATTCGGACTGGCTGGGCCTGGCTCCCCAGTGGGTGGGCCTGATAGTTTGGTGTTTTTCTAGATTGCAAGAACTGATATTTATAGAATGCAGAACGGTGTAAAACTAGCCTACATCTTGGAATTCCAGATCACTGATCAAAGTAATCTAAGGACAACCCTGGACAACCTAGAGGAAATCCCTCAAGCCTAATACCAGAAATAGTTGCCACTTTCTATGCCTCAGCAGGCATTGATTTCTGCCCTCAAACTGATTTACAGCTTGAGCTGACATTTGCATGTGGCTTATTTCCCTATCTATGACCAAGTCCGTGCACTCCCTTATCTATCGCTGTGAAAACACTACACCAGCCAAGTACCAAAGTTTGACGCACATACCTCTCCCTCTCTGGGAGTGCTTTCCCCCAGAACGTGACATCAATTGTTGTGGCTGTTTGTGTGTGTGTTCTTCCTCTTAGAGAATAAAGGAGAAAGCCGACTGCTAGAGGATAAGATGTTTGCTGAGCAATTTCCTCCTGTAGGATAAACGGATGTCATTATTTCTCTAAATGTTTTGATTTGAGTCTCTTCTACAGACCTACTCCCAGGAAATAATATTGATCACAGTGAGGGGCTGTATTGACCTGCCTGCTGGTGGTGAGAGCTAGCATCAACTGGAGCAAGGCCCAGGCAAGAATCTGAGAAACGACATTGGTGTGATCTTTTGAGCAGAGTGGTAGTGACTCAGAGGCATGGCTGCCATCCTCATTTGGGACCATAAACCTGCAGACTATTGTGTATGTATTATACAGAGCCTTCAGAAAGTGTTCAGAATCCTTGACTTTTTCCACTTTTTGTTATGTTACTTCCTTATTCTGAAATGTATTTCCTCATAGATTTTTAAGCAAATGTATTAAAAATAACAAACATGCCGTCTTTACATAAGTAGTCAGACTCTTTGCTATGAGACTTGAAATTGAGCTCAGGTGCATCCTGTTTTCGTTGATCATCCTTGAGATGTTTCTACAACTTGATTGGAGTCCACCTGTGGTAAATTCAATTGATTGGACATGATTTGGAAAGGCACACACCTGTCTATGTAAGGTCCCACAGTTGACAGTGCATGTCAGATTTAAACAAACATGTCTGCAGCTTTGAAGATCCCCAAGAACACAGTGGTGTTTGGAACCAACAAGACTTTTCCTAGACCTGGCTGCCCGGCCAAACTGAGCAATCCGGGGAGAAGGGCCTTGGTCAGGGAGATGACCAAGAACCCGATGGTCACTCTGACAGAGCTCCAGTGTTCCTCTGTGGAGATGGGGGAACCTTCAAGAAGGACAACCATCTCTGCAGCACTCCACCAATCAGGCCTTTATGGTAGAGTGGCCAGACAGAAGCCACTCCTCAGTAAAAGGCCCATGACAGCCCGCTTGGAGTTTGCCAAAAGGCACCGAAAGACTGAAGCATGCTGGTGGCAGCATCATGTTGTGGGGATGTTTTTCAGCAGCAGGGACTGGGAGACTAGTCAGGATAGAGGAAAAGATGAACGGAGCAGTACACAGAGATCCTCGATAAAAACCTGCTCCAGAGCGCTCAAGACCTCAGACTGGGCCGAAGGTTCTCCTTCCAACAGGACAATGACCCTAAGCACACAGCCAAGACAACGCAGGAGTGGCTTTGGGACAAGTCTCTGATTGTCCTTGAGTGGCCCAGCCAGAGCCCGGACTTGATCCCGATCGAACATCTCTGAAGAGACCTGAAAATAGCTGTGCAGCGATGCTCCCCATCCACCCTGACAGAGCTTGAGAGGATCTGCTGAGAAGAATGGGAGAAACTCCCCAAATACAGGTGTGCCAAGCTTGTAGCGTCATACCCAAGAAGGCTCAATGCTGTAATCGCTGCCAAAGGAGCTTCAACAAAGTACTGAGTGTAGGGTCTGAATACTTATATAGATGTCTAAAAAACTGTTTTTGCTTTGTCATTGTGTGTAGATTGATGGGAGAAAAAACTATTTATCAATTTTAGAATAAGGCTGTAACATAAAATGTGGAAAAAGTCAAGGGGTCTGAATACTTTCTGAAGGCACTGAACCTGTTAGAGCCCTTCATAAACCAGGTTAGTCCCCCTCATTACAGTTGGTAGCAGAGTTCTGTGGGCTGGAGCGTAATTACAGGACACTGATTACACAGATGGAGCAGTATTTCTCTGGAAGGAGTCGGTCGGGGTCTGTTTGCCGACATCAACAAAAGTCCCTCAGTATGTCTGCTGCTCTCAGAGACTCAGCCATGACTGCGAGCACCAGCAGAGATGGCAATAAAGATCTAGTAAAATCAGTCTAATCTAATGTTACATTAATACTGTTCACAACCAGGCGCTGAAATTATAATGCTTTAGGGGAAGACCTGTTCACCATCAAGTAAGCTCCAGAAGGGATACAGTGCAAGCTGTAAGAATAAAGCCTGGTCCACACTAGGTCTCAGTGTGGGTCCACTAGGATCTCGCAGGCAGCACCATCCACCCTGCTCCCTCTAAGAGCACTGATAACAGGATGGAAACATTACAGCTGAATCCCCTACTCTCTTCTCCTCCTTCACCCTCAACTTCTCCTTCCCTCTCTCTGCCTCAACATACACCATATCCTCACTGGTCTCCCTGGCTGCTTCATAAGAACACCAGAATAACATCCTCGCTATTTCAGTTTGGAGAATAGGCCACAGGGACAATGTGGGCTTGCTGTTTAGCCACTATGCAAAGACATGAGAAAGCAGTAGCAGGATCTGTACTAAACACACGCTCTGGTCACACTGGTATGTGAGGTGGTGTGAGAGGAAGGAGCAAGCAGAGACAGATCACAGGGCAATGCCCTTTATCTCTGATACTGTTTGTGTGAGGGCACACACAGACAAGCCTGTACAGGAACTGTTGAGTCAATTCTTCCCATGTAATGTGCTGTTTTCTATTGTCAGAAAATAAACTAACAATCAACTGGGACCGCTGGTTGGCATTCTTCTATATTATTACACAACGCAAGAGAGAGTAAAGATCACATCTGTTACAAGAGCAAGAAGAGATTTTGTTTGGCCCATAGGCAACGCTCTACTAAAACTCTGCTTTACTCCACTGTTCTGTGTTCTGTCATTGGCCCTAGGACGAAATAAGCATTTGTCTGTTCCAGATATATCCCTGGCTGCCCTGCCTGCCACCATAAACTAGCATGACTCTTTCAATCTGTCGACCACTCTGAAATCAAAACAGATTTGCCAATAGCTGCAAACCACCATTGAATCCCAAGTCCAAGACCTCTTTAGCATCACAGCAAACGTTTCCTCATCAGATTGTTTACATTCTCTCGCTCTCTCTGCATGCGTGTCCATGCCATTAAACACACGTAGAAACCCCATAAGCTCCCTCCACTTCCTCCCCTCATTGGATTAATATCATCACAGTTTGATATCCTGCATGGAGATATGATGTAGGATGTTTAATGTGGTCCTGGGTTCCCCTCAGGTCACACTGCCCTCTGTGTGCTCCTCCATGCCTGTAGAAGTGAGAGGAGTGGTCAGTACTCCTGTGTATAGCTCCTGGGCCCGGGGTGTGAGCTGCACTGTTTTATCAGCAGGGTGGCTTTGCCAAACTGCTGCCATTGTTCACAGCTCTGGCCTAATCTGATCTCCTCTAGTGTTGTCTTTTTTCCCCTCCAACACAATCACTCTGAAACTCCTTTAAATGTGTGTGTGTTCTGTGTCAGAGAGAGCTAGAGGGAGGGGAGGTTGGAGAGAAAGTTTAAGTAGCCGCCAGGCTGCGTTCTTTCTGTCGACTTTATAATGGAGCAGAACAGCTCACTTAGATAACCTCTGGAAACATTTTAAAACATGTGTTACTGTGAGTGTATATCTGTTCTTTCCCCACTGTCTTGGTGGGCCCCTGATGCTGATGAACCTGTCAGAAACCTAACAGAGGAGTTAGTAATGTGCTCTCTCTCCTCCTTCCCCTCAACCCTCTCTGAGGGAGCATTTTAATGTATCCGGTAGAATAACTTTAGCCCCACCCGTAACCCTAACCTTAACCTTGATGAAACTGTGCCACCTACACCTCTGCTCTGAGAAGTCTTTTGATCAGCTAAAACCCTTCGCTAGTGTCTAGTATGACTATTATAACTGTTTTATAATGACTTTTCCTGGTCAGGTCACATGGTCAGGAAAAATCCAGGGCACCAAATATTATGGGGACCACTTTTCCAGTCTGTGTTTTGTTTCTAGAGCTCTCATTGTTCATACTGTGCGGATACATAAAGCAAGTTGTGTCCATCTTGTACCAGTGAGGCTCCACATTGCTTCGGACAGGCTTGTATGGTGGTGGTAGATGATGGTAATAGCTGGGCTGTCCCTGGGAGGTATGCTTGGACTGCAGCAAGACAGGGGGCCTAGGTGTTAATGTTGTGACAGCTGACCCATCAGGACGGTAATTGAATGTCAATTTAGTTTTGATAGTGCAGTCCTGTGGTAGGAGATCCTAACATGACCTACAGCTATCCAATGTCTGGCAACTGGACCAGTTAAGACCATTGGGATTAATACAGGAAGGAAGTTAGCCACTCATCATACCTTTCCTTCCAGCTCATGTTAACCAGAAGAATCCCTTTCCTGACTTGTCACTTTCTTCTGTTTAGAAGATTATAGTATAGGACACTGGAGCTGTGGGGCTGTGTGTGCTCTGGCCAGTGTTTCCCTCCTTGTGCTAAACACCTACTGGTTATGCACCCCTGCCAAATGACCTAATCATTATAAATATTCCCCCGAGGCTGCAATACATCCATTTAAGGGCACAACATTTTACTTTGGTTGAAATTAAATATGGGATTTTCTATGTGTAAATTACTTGCTACATCCAAACATTATGTTGGCCTTCCAAAAGGAACCAAAGCTCCCCTTGCACTGTGAATTAAGGTCCTCCCTGGATAGTTTTCAATTTCATGGTTGTAGAGTAAGATGTGCACATATGGAGAGGAAAAGAAGCCCCAAACCATCCGCATGCATGAGCACATCTTTTCACTACGTTCTTTTTCTGTTCGCCTTGACTCACATGGAAGCTATTTTAAACTCTTAATTAAGGTTGTTTTAATATCTTCCTAGGCCAGATGCCGATAAGAAAGCACTCTGCTTTATTACCTGAATATTCATCTCAAGTAGTAAGCTTCCTCTACATTCCCCCCTTCATTTGGATTTTCTTTTTGATCAGCCTTGCATACCACCTTCAAGGCTTTTCACTCTCTCTCTGTTCCACATGAGATTTAAAGGCTATAGCCCAAAGCAGAGTATTTTGTGGAGCCGGTGGAGTGATGTCATTTCCTGTCCCAACCCCCCTCCCCCATGTCTGACTTCCTCTTTCGGCTGGCTGCAGTAACGAGAAGTAGATGCTTATCCTTTGTTCCGCTGGCTCAGGAAACCAGCACACCCATCCTGTGTCTGTTGGCTGAGCCATGCAGAGCTACAGGCTGGCTCTGACTGACAGACACAACTACAATTAAAAGGAGAAAGAGTGTTTTAAGTGCCATTAGCTTTTTAGCCCTCACATAAAACACCCAATGACTCAGTCTATCCAGTCTGAAACAGCTGTCTGGCTTCTCTTCCTTAGTGTCTGTTTTACTCGTTTCTATTCTCCCATCTTTGGAGTAGACTATCATTTGACATGTCAACCCCAAACATCTCTTCCTCTTTGTCAGCGTTGTCACTGCCCGTCTGCCTCGTTTCCAGTGTTGATATGTGTGTGTATTACTTAGGGTCAATGGCCGGACCACAGCTGGATAAACTTCCTAGATGTGCTTTGCTAAACTCTTGACCCTGAGGTCACACAGAACTCTCCTGTCCCCTGGTCTTTTGCACTAATTGTTTTTCACTGCCTCCATGCGCTCGCTCATGATTCATGAACTATGTCATATATAGCCAGGGCTGTGGGCAGTACTGTATGTATAGGGTTCTCCAGTCATTTTGTGTATAGAACCTAACATGAAGTTGACTCCTATTTGACAAGTGAGCAGTCTACTAACAAATCCTCTTTTGCCCATAATTGAGACCTTAGTCTTTAGTTAGTTCCTTTAATGAGAACTCCCCCCAGGCTATTGATGATTTAGGAAAGAATGTGGGGACCCTAAGAGTTTTTGTCCTTGGGTTTGCTCTTTTGTTTTCCACCCCATAAAAGCAGCTCTTAAAACGGTGGGGAGCCTGTAGGGAGCTGTGTGGGAGGGCCCCATGCTGGGCCTGCTCCCCCATTTGGCCCAGCCCAGAGTGTGTAGTGTGTGTTTGGGAGGGTCGGATGGCAGTCTGACAGTGACTGATCCAGACAGTCAAAACTCCTCCACACATTGCATGGTCAGTATTGGCCTGAGTTCTGGACATCTGGAGATGCAACAGAAAAGTCCCTCTGAGTCTGAAGCATGTGATGCCTAGTGTAACACACACACACACACTTTTGTTGGATGATGTTGAGTTGGTTAGAGAGACATTTTTAAGGAGAAGCAGTGCTGATAATTGTGTGTTATTACCTGAGTTTTGGTGGTGAAGAGAGAGGTAGAAAAGGCTGAATCTGTGTCTGAATAGCAGCGTTATCTACACGGATTATGTGTTGTCCTAGGAAGGCTTTAATTAGACGAGCTGGCAGGCAGGGGGCTACAGGTACTCTGCCAACCCAGCTGTGTGTGTGCCTGTCCCCCGCTAGCGCCACCCAGAGGTGTGTAAGGGCCACCCAGAGGTGTGTAAGGGCCACCCAGAGGTGTGTAAGGGCCACACAGACAAACCCCTTTTCTGTGTGCTCCGGTTTATCGGTAATGTCTCCTCTTTGATCTCAGCCTCAAATGGACACACACAGAAACCTTCCAACCCAGGCTGGGCCCCTGTCCTATAGGCCCCAGGTTGAAACCTAACCCACTTCTTCTCGTTTGCCATGGATAGGAGGTGAAGGGGTCAGAACTGTGATGGGAAATCCACTGGAGATTGACACGGACTCTGAGCACAGATCACTACTAGTACTCACTCCCTCCAAAACAGTTGAGAGCTACTGAAATGTGATCCACTACATGTCATGAAAACTATGCGTCATCCTTTAAAGTAGCTGAGCTCTTTGAATCTGGACTTTGCACTTGCTTTTCTTCCATAATCTAGATGTTGGCGTTTCAGGATTACAACCAACCATGAAATGCCTTTCTCTCACTTACTCGTTATACTGCAGGAGTTGACTAACATCGTTGAGTAACATCTTGAAAGCCTCCCCCTTTTTCCTCCAAACATAACAATGGATATTATGGCCAAACAGGTCCAGTTTTGTTTCATCAGACCAGAGGACATTTCTCCAAAAAGTATGATCTTTGTCCCCATGTGCAGTTCAAACCGTAGTCTGGCTTTTTATGGAGGTTTTGGAGCAGTGGCTTCTTCCTTGCTGAGCGGCCTTTCAGGTTATGTCGATTATAGGACTCGTTTTACTGTGGATATAGATACTTTAGTACCTGTTTCCTCCAGCATCTTCACAAGCTCCCTAGCTGTTGTTCTGGGATTGATTTGCACTTTTTGCACCGAAGTACGTTCATCTCTAGGACACAGAACGCATCTCTTTCCTGAGCGGTATGACGGCTGCGTGGTCCCATGGTGTTTATACTTGCGTACTATTGTTAGTACAGATGAACGTGGTACCTTCAGGCATTTGGAAATTGCTCCCAAGGATGAACTAGACTTGTGGAGGTCTCACATTTTTTTTTCTGAGATCTTGGCTGATTCCTTTTGATTTTCCCATTATCTCGACCAAAGAGGCAGTGACTTTGAAGGTAGGCCTTGAAATACAGCCACAGGTACACCTCCAATTTACTCAAATGATGTCAATTAGCCTATCAGAAGCTTCTAAAGCAGTGACCTAATTGTATGGAATTTTCCAAGCTGTTTAAAGGCACAGTCAACTTAGTGTATGTAAACTTCTGTCCCACTGGAATTGTGATGCAGCGAATTATAAGTGGCAGCATCATGTTGTGGGGGTGCTTTGCTGCAGGAGGGACTGGTGCACTAAACAAAATAGATGGCATCATGAGGCGGGAAAATGATGTGGATATATTGAAGCAACATCCCAAGACATCAGTCAGGAAGTTAAAGCTTGGTCGCAAATGGGTCTTCCAAATAGACAATGTCCCCAAGCATACTTCCAAAGTCGTGGCAAAATGGCTTAAGGACAATAAAGTCATGGTATTGGAGTGGCCATCACAAAGCCCTGACCTCAATCCCATAGAAAATTTGTGGGCAGAACTGAAAAAGCGTGTACGAGCAAGGAGGCTTACAAACCTGACTCAGTTACACCAGCTCTGTCAGGGGTAATGGGCCAAAATTCCCCCAACTTATTGTGAGAAGCTTGTGGAAGGCTACCCAAGATGTTTGACCCAAGTTAAACGATTTGAAGCAAATGCTATCCAATTACTAATTGAGTTTATGTAAACTTCTGGCCCACTGGGAATGTGATGAATGAAATAAAATCTGTGTTCTTTTTTCTCTCTTCTGTTATTCTGACATTTCACATTCTTAAAATAAAGTGACCTAAAACAGTAAATTAATACTAGGATTAAATGTCAGAAATTGTGAATAAATGAGTTTAAATGTATTTGGCTAATGTGTATGTAAACTTCTCACTTCAACTGTATATTTCCATGTTAAAATGTTATGCAATGCATTTTCTCCCTTGTTTTTTTATGGTAGCTATCTCTGGTAGGCCTACATTATTATCAAATAGCCACAGTCGCCTACTTTGCCATTGTTGAAAGTTGTGAAAATCTGTGCAACTTTCAGCGTGCATTTACTGTGAACACACCGCTTTAAGTTACAGATTTTTTTCACAACTTTCAACATTTTTTGAGGGAACATTGGTAACAACTCAGTATTGAGCCATTCCAGGCAGGCCGTGTGTGTGTGTGTGTGTGTGTGTGTGTGTTTACACAGGCAGCTCAAGTCTGATATTTTCCACTAATTGTTTTCTACACATCAGATCTTTTTTAGAGCTGATCTGATTGGTCAATTAGTGAAAAAATATCAGAATTGGGCTTTTAAGTGCCATCATACTCATTCACCACTCTCCTCTCTGCTCGCTTATTCTAACCCAGCCAGCATATACATCATCGTCCCCCAGGCATCTCCAGACTAGTTACCCCCATTGAGCAGACTTTAAAGTATGACGTCTCTCTCTACACATAGCTCTGTCTCTACTTGTTCTAAGGAGATGTTACTAAACAACGGGTCATCACTTGGAACTAACATTTTTAGACAGGTCAACATTCACAAGGCCGCAAGGCCAGACGGATTACCAGGACGTGTACCGCGAGCATGCGCTGACCAACTAGCAAGTGTCTTCACTGACATTTTCAACCTCTCCCTGTCCGAGTCTGTAATAACAACATGTTTTAAGCAGACCACCATAATGCCTGTGCTCAAGAACACTAAGGTAACCTGCCTAAATGACTACCGACCCATAGCACTCACGTCTGTAGCCATGAAATGCTTTGAAAAGCTGGTCATGGCTCACATCAACACCATCATCCCAGAAACCCGAGACTCACTCCAATTTGCATACCGCCCCAACAGATCCACAGATGATGCCATCTCTATTGCACTCCACACTGCCCTTTCCCACATGGACAAAAGGAACACCTATGTGAGAATGCTGTTCATTGACTACAGCTCAGCGTTCAACACCATAGTTCCCTCCTAGCTCAGGACCCCTTGGACTGAACACCTCCCTCTGTAACTGTGACGCCCCCAGGTGGTGGGGGTAGACAACAACACATCCACCACCCTGACCCTCAACACAGGGGCCCCTCAGGGGCATGCTTAGTCTGCTCCTGTACTCACTGTTCACCCACAACTGTGTGGCCGCGTATGACTCCAACACCATCATTAATGACGACATGATGTTGGTAGGTCTGATTACTGATGACGATGAGACACTCTATTAGGAGGAGGTCAGTGACCTGGCAGTGTAGTGCCAGAACAACCTCTCCCTCAATGTCAGCAAGACGAAGGAGCTGATGGAGGACTCCAGAAAACGGAGAGCCAAGCACACCCCCATCCCCACTGTAGTGGAGAGGGTCGAGAGTGTTAATTACCTCTTTGTCCACATCACTAAGGAATGAACGTGGTCCACACACACCAACACTGTCGTGAAAAAGGCACAACAACGCCTCTTCCAGTACATCACTGGGGCCGAGCCTTAAGACTGCTAAATAGCTGCCCCGACTATCTGCTTTTACCATTTTTGCACTAAATCTTTTGACTCCTCACATACGCTGCTGCTACTGTTTATTATCTATCCCGTTGCCTAGTCACTTTACCCCTACCAATATGTACATATCTACCTCAATTACAATGTTTCACGGCACATTGACTCTGTACTGGTACCCTGTGTATATAGCTAAGTTATCATTACTCATTGTCTATACTGAACCAAAATATAAACGGAACATGTAAAGTGTTGGTTTCATGAGCTGAAATAAAAAGTCCCAGAAATGTTCCTTATGCACAAAAACTTTTTTTCTCATATTTTGTGCACAAATTGGTTTACATCCCTGTTAGTGAGCATTTCTCCTTTGCCAAGGTAATCCATCCGACCTGACAGATGTGGCATATCAAGAAGCTCATTAAACATCATGATTATTGCACAGATGCACTTTGTGCTGGGGACAATAAAAGGTCACTCTAAAATGTACAGTTTTGTCCCACAACACAATGCCACAGATGTCTCCAGTTTTGTGAGCGTGCAGTTGGCATGCTGTTGCAAGATAACTAAATGTTAATTTCTTTACCATAAGCCGCCTCACCTCCAACGTTGTTTTAGAGAATTTGACAGTACGTCCAACCGGCCTCACAACCGCAGACCACATGTAACCACACCAGTCCAGGACCTCCACATCCGGTTTCTTCAGCTGTGGAATTGTCTGAGACCAGCCACCTGGAACACTGAGGAGTATTTCTGTCTG
The DNA here is from genome assembly GCF_018296145.1 of Oncorhynchus tshawytscha. Classification (NCBI taxonomy): domain Eukaryota; kingdom Metazoa; phylum Chordata; class Actinopteri; order Salmoniformes; family Salmonidae; genus Oncorhynchus; species Oncorhynchus tshawytscha. The sequence goes on along the minus strand of NC_056435.1, from coordinate 45,716,462 downwards.
TAATAAAGCCCTTTAGTTGGGAAAAAGTCATTCTGATTGGCTGTACCCTCCCAGGCCCACCCATGGCTGCACCCCTGCCCAGTCATGTGTAATCCATAGATTAGAGCCAATTTGTTTTATTTATTTTTATTTTTTTTAATTGCTTGATTTCCTTATGAACTGTATTGGCCCTCAAACCATCACGGTCACCTAATAATCCCCAGTCAAATAATTTATATTTTGGCGTTTAGATTTTTGTTCAGTATATTTATTCCTTTTTCTCTCTGCATTGTTGGGAGGGCCTGTAAGTAAGCATTTCACTATTAGTCTGCACCTGTTGTTTACGATGCATGTGACCAAATAAAATTAGATTTGATGATTTGATCAGTTCTCTGTTTGACAAGTAGTATGGAGCTGTGGCTCAGGCTATTGTTTCTTCATCCTATATAATGTACTGTATTCTCAGAGATAAAAAAAACGTATTTACTTTCTTCTGTTCAGAGAACTGATTCATTGAAGTTGATGGGCCAGCAGCATACCACCCTGCATACCACTGCTGCCCTGCTTCTGAAGCAAAGCAGGGTTGGTCCTGGTCATTTCCTGGTTGGGATACCACATGCTGCTGGAAGTGGTGTTGGAGGGCCAGTAGGAAGCACTCTTTCCTCTAGTCTAAAAAAATATCCCAATGGCCCAGGGCAGTGATTGGGGACACTGCCCTGTGTAGGGTGCCGTCTTTCGGATGGAAGTTAAACGGGTGTCCTGACTCAGGTCATTAAAGATCCCATGGCACTTATCGTAAGAGTAGGGGTGTTTTAACCCCGGTGTCCTGGCTAAATTCCCAATCTGGCCCTCAAACCATCACAGTCACCTAATAATCCCCAGTTTACAATTGGCTCATTAATCCCCCTCCTCTCCCCTGTAACTATTCCCCAGGTCATTGCTGAAAATGAGAACGTGTTCTCAGTCAACTTACCTGGTAAAATAACGGATGGATAATGGGTTTTTGTCCTGTCCTACATTCTGATTTTACCAGGTTCTGACCACTAGATGGTGCTGTTCCTGCTGTTAGGTGATCATTTTTTTTAAAGAATCCCCCCCAATTGTTAAAGGGATAGTTACACAAATTACACAATTATATATTTGTTTTCTTACCCTGTAAGCAGTCTATGGCCCAGGTATTACAGAAACCCATGCTTTGGTTTTGTTTACCTGGCCACTGTTTCAAATACTAACTTGTTTGCATTTGTTACAAATCCAATACAAGTCAATGGAACCTAGTATTAGCATTTTTCACACATTATGTCCAATTCATCCTAAAGAAACAAAAATGTATTGTGCCACAAATGCAAAAAAGTTAGCATTTTGAAACAGTGGCCAAGTAAAAAAAAATATAAAACAAGCATGGGTTTCTGATACTTGGTCCATAGACTGCTTACAGGGTAAGAAAACCAATAAGTAATTTGGGAGGACAATCCCTTTAACAAAAATCACCTAATGGCAGGAACAGCACAATCTAGTGGACATAAACCCAACAACTTCAATGCCAAATGTATTTGAACAGGGGGGGAAAACATCACCAAATTCACTGAGAATATGCTACATAGGATGAAGAAACAATACTCCAAGCCACAGTTTCATACTACTTGTCAGACATAGAGAAGTTATACTATGTAGTTGTTGTTGGGGTGGGATTGGCGTGGGGGGTTCTGTGGATGGCTTTTGACCACTTCTTTGGATTCCTCATGTCTTACTCATTGTTAGAAAAAGGTTTGGTCCAAATAATATAATTATTGAATATTATATGAACCCTATAAATTTAAAATGGACGATTTGAGTGCAAGCAATTAACTTAATTTCTCAGAGATCAAATTATATTTCCCCCCCAAAATATATACTGAATACTTATCTTATGTTTCTAACTACAGAAACAATTTCAGAACAATCTGGTGGCTGTCATGGCTTGTTGAAATTAAATTGAACGACTCTGTGGTCACCTCTTTGGCCTCCTTTCCTTCCAGTTCTCTGCTGCCAGTGACTGGAACGAATCACAAAAATCGCTGAAGCTGGAGACTTATATTTCCCTCACTAACTTTAAACATCAGCTATCTGAGCAGCTAACCAATCGCTGCAGCTGTACATAGTCCATCTGTAAATTGCCCACCCAATCTACCTACCTCATCCCCATATTGTTTTTATTTACTTTTCTGCTCTTTTGCACACAGTATCTCTACTTGCACATCATCATCTGCTCATGTATCACTCCAGTGTTAATCTGCTAAATTGTAATTACTTTGCTACTATGGCCTATTTATTGCCATACCTCCTCACGCCATTTACACACAATGTATATAGACTTTTTTTCTATTGTGTTATTGACTGTACTCTTGTTTATTCCATGTGTAACTCTGTGGTGTTGTTTGTGTCACACTGCTTTGCTTTATCTTGGCCATGTCGCAGTTGTAAATGAAAACTTGTTCTCAACTAGCCTACCTGGTTAAATGAAGGTGGAAAAAAAAAAAGGTTTTAAATTAACCGGCACCAGCCTTGGCTCACATTGAGACAAGAGAAAGAGGCAGCTTTTGTGAATGGAAGAGAGAGAAAGGAGGGGAGAGGAGGGATAAAGGGGGCAAGTGTTGGAGCGGGGTAGGGTGCAGCTGAGCTTCTGGGTCAGGCAGGCACACATCACCGTGGGCTTTATTGTGATTCGTAATCATGTGGTTTTACTGTTTGCTGCTCTCCCACACTGGGGCTATTTTTAGCAGGAGGATACTGGGAAACCCAAAGAAGGGGGGAACTAAGAGAAAGGAAGAGCGAGGATGGGGGTGGCTTTAACTCTCCCAGGCAGCTTCACCCTTAGAGAGAACAGGGAACACTACAGACACTTTTTCTGAATTCCAAATGGACCTCTAGCCTGTTGTGTAGAGGCCGGTGTATCCCAACTACCTTATCAGGGGGCAAGATGGAACTATGTATTGATATGTTGCTAATATTACCTATCCAACCTCTTTCATGAAGTACCTAGGGTTAGTGGGTAAGGTTAGGGGTACATTTGGAATTCCGCATCGGAGTGTGAGAGTGAAGGGATATGGGGTACCAAGGTTTAGTTTAGAAGACAGAATAGAGTTGTCACCCACTGGTTGTGATGAAGTCAGATATGAAGGTTATGAATTATGTTGGCATTCAGTTAAATTGGTTCTCCTGTCCATAAGCACAGACACGTGCTGTATGACTTGTATGTTTTATTGAATGTGTGTACTGTAGAGCCGGACGGCCCCACTGAGTACTATAGATCTCCTGCTATGCTTGGTAAATCTGCTGCATTCTCCCCATCGGGACTGTAGGACTATGGCGCTGACACCTGATATCAACACAAATCATTAGCCAGCTTAACGACCACATTGCTTACTGTTTGTGTGTTTTGTTACAGGCTTAGTTTTTTTTCTCTCCAAATATAGGATATATTTGTTGTCTTAAAGGGGGAAGGGGTTACAGGCTTAGTTTTTTTCTCTCCAAATATAGGATATATTTGTTGTCTTAAAGGGGAAGGGGTTACAGGCTTAGTTTTTTCTCTCCAAATATAGGATATATTTGTTGTCTTAAAGGGGGAAGGGGTTACAGGCTTAGTTTTTTTTCTCTCCAAATATAGGATATATTTGTTGTCTTAAAGGGGAAGGGGTTACAGGCTTAGTTTTTTTCTCTCCAAATATAGGATATATTTGTTGTCTTAAAGGGGGAAGGGGTTACAGGCTTAGTTTTTCTCTCCAAATATAGGATATATTTGTTGTCTTAAAGGGGGAAGGGGTTACAGGCTTAGTTTTTTCTCTCTCCAAATATAGGATATATTTGTTGTCTTAAAGGGGAAGGGGTTACAGGCTTAGTTTTTTTTCTCTCCAAATATAGGATATATTTGTTGTCTTAAAGGGGGAAGGGGTTACAGGCTTAGTTTTTTTTCTCTCCAAATATAGGATATATTTGTTGTCTTAAAGGGGGAAGGGGTTACAGGCTTAGTTTTTTTTCTCTCCAAATATAGGATATATTTGTTGTCTTAAAGGGGGAAGGGGTTACAGGCTTAGTTTTTTTCTCTCCAAATATAGGATATATTTGTTGTCTTAAAGGGGGAAGGGGTTACAGGTTTTGTTTTTTTCATTTATTTTTTGAGGTTGGACTTTAGCACGTACAGCTCGTTAGCATGTAGAGCGCACCGACTGGTGTCACCTTGTTAGTCAGTATGTGTTACACCTGTGATGGTCCAGGTGGCACAGTGCTCCAGTTGTCTTGAGCGATGTGGAGGGTAACGCCTTGAGTTGGCTTTCCCTATTTTGATTTCTAGAACAACAATCCTTTATTTGGATTTCCCTGTTTTGCTCCACCTTTTTGTTTTGCTTCCAGTCTTTAAGTTTGGTGTTGTTTTTTCTTTTGTTTACTTCTTCTTGGGCAAATTTAGTGGGTGCTCATGGTGGGTGTCTTTCAGGTTCCAGTTGTTGTTGCTAGTGAACTTTCAGAGGACACCCCCATGAGTGTCTTTCAGAATCCCTCTTAATATCCCCCACCTGTTTTGGTTGTTGGTCAGTGACTGTTAGTTCCCTCTTCTGTTTGAGTGACATTTTTGGTGTTCTTGGAATGTTTTCTGTTTATTTATTTGCATATCTACATGTATGTGTCTGAATAGATTTGTATTCATTTGCATGCATTTGTGTGTGGGTGCATGTGTGTGAGGCAGGACAGTGAACTGAGTGGGTCAGGTCTTGTGCTGTCTGTGAGTGTTTGTTTGACTGATGGAAGTGCACTGGCCAAAGGCTCTGGTTTCCCGGGCCCATGCTGACTGAGAAATGGCTCTTTCATTCTACTTCCTTAGGAGACCCACACAGGCATCGCCTTACCACCCTGCGAGAGAGCGACTGAGGGTTTGAGAGAGAGCAAGAAATATGGGGAGGGAAAGAGGGGCCAAATCAATGTTCCCCAACTGCAAATAAACAGGAAATAGAGAGGGTGGAGGAAAGACTGGAGGGGAGTGGAGGAGGGGCCATATGGCTTGCGGAATGCTGGTTTCTTGTGGTGTGGTCTGTCTTTTTGTTGGTCTGTCTGTCAGTGCTGCCAGCTGTCTTGAGGCAAGTGGACAGCTGGTCTCCATGGACTTTTCCAAAGTCCTGTCTCTGGCTTCAAGTCCACTCATGCCAGTCTAATTGTGGTCCGCTGGGCTTCATAGCCAAAATGTCCTCTATGTTCTGAATAGCTGCTCCATTTGTTCTGCTCTGGACTGGCTCTGTGGTCTGAAGTCCCACTGACCTCCATCATATATTCAACTGCAGTATTGTATCAGTCTGTGAGGCAGTGTTGTATCCTACAACAAAGCCATTCATTCAGCTAGTGAGTGCGTCAAAGGTAAACTGATAATCTGATGTGAATAGGCTCCATGTAAACGTCTGGATTCGATAATAAAGCGAAGTCCAGACAGATGCAGTAGTATGCATTGAGTGTAGTGTAGTCTGTCTGCCAACCCCTGGCAGTTGTAGATGTTTGATTTCCTGTTTTTCTTCAGTTCTGTGGTTGTAGTGCCTATCGTACCTGTTTTGAACTTTTCAGACAGTGATTGAAGTGCGTCTGTTTTCTCTGTTCTACTAAACTTTCCAACTTAATGCTGTTGCGTGAGACCTTCTGCTAAACGCACACACAGACCCACAAATGTGCACTACTTCACAGCCGGTGATGTGGTTTATTTCTTTAGAGTAGATGATAGTACATTTTCTGAAGTGCTGATGTGCGGTTATCATTGATTCTATGTGATGGAGACACACAGCCGTGCAGTGTCACTCTGACCCCACCAGAACAGAACCCTGCGTTAGGCCAGACACACAGGATGACAAATTAACTGCTCTTTGCACTGGAGGTTGATTTAAAGACTGAGAAATGTACCATTGAGGTAATTGAGTTAAAGCTATACTAGAGTTAGGGAGTACCTCTTCCTCTCTTCTTCACCTCCCCAAACATCATCTCCTCCCTTCCTCGTCTCCCCCTGCTTCTAAATACAGGCCGCCTCCTCCCTACAGCCGGAGTGTTTTGTTAACATTGTCACCATGCAATTACAGCCCTGTGCATGCAGTTCCACCCAGGCAATGTGTAACCCTGATGTTTTTCAATGCTCTGTCTGCCTCAGAATTTCAGAAGATGAGATGAGCCACGTGGTGGTTTAGAAGCGAAGGCTAGGTGGTTGGGAATTGGACGTCCGAAGGCAAGGGAAGCAAGGGGCTAGAGTCCTGTTTTAACTACCAAGGCTAGGGGGCTGTGGTGTTGGGCTGGATCCTACCTCTATAAGTAGACCAGAGAGAAGGCTACAGTATATAGTGTTCACAACTGTTAATGATACAGGAGTGAAAGTAGAAAGAACTCATGTAGATTGCAGAGAAATTGAGGGAACTAGGAGAGAACGTGAGAGAGGAAAAAAAGAGGAAGCGAGACAAGTATGACAGTGGTGTCTGACTGAGCCGTGGAGCAGGAAGAGCAGGGCTGAGCCGAGAGAGAGTGCCAAAGTGAAGTGGATCATGTAAATATGTTTCCCAAGCCAATAAAACCCTTTGAATTGAATTGTAAGTTATCGCTTGACACCCTGCTGACGCTTGACCCATCGCTCTCACTTGACTTAAACACTGACTGAACCCAAAGAAAGGGGAGGGAAATGAGCACACGGAGAGACTGAAGCCATTCATATTAAACAATATTACTTCAAATGTTTGTTCACCTTAAAGTGGTTTGACACATTCCCTTTGATTGTACGTACTGCTGAGTTCACTTGATTCTGACGGGGAGCCACAATGATGCAACAGTATGGCATCCCACTGAGACCCAGGGTCTATTAGGAGTGATATTAATCAATAGGCTGATCCTGGATGATGCCAGGTCTACACCACACATCTAGGGGTGGCAGTGGCACACTGATTTCATTTGGCAACACAAATACAATTTATGTATTCATTCCAGTGTGCTCACTTTAGGCCTACCGCATTAACATTTCACCACCTTTTGACAGAAATGACACTGTCAGTAGGGATCTAACTTGACATTAGTTTGTTGGCGGATCAAGCTGTCTGTGACCTTCTGAATGAAAGTAGAGGAGGAGGGAGAAAGGAGGAGGAAGGAAGGAAGAGAGCAGAGATTACTCCGATGCTTGGGACTCAGATGCTTACTTGACATTAAATGAGAGAGACAGACACACACACACACACACACACACACACCAGACCAGAACAAGTGTGTGTCTGACAGACAGAGAGATTATGTGCTGAGAACTGGAGTACGTTTTTGGAATATGTGTGCCTTGGCTCAATAGCTTCATGCACTGTTTTGTGTTTTACATGAAGTTTGTCAATCGAAACGGTGATCTCAACGTTGTCTTAGCATGTGTCATTTACGAAGGTGGGAGTGATAGATATAAGTTTGACTTCTTTTTCCCCATTTTTCCCAGGACAATTACATTCTGTTGCGAGAGATCTGGAGTATAGATACTTACTGTATTGTAGACGTATATTCCCTTATTTATTTTGGTGAACATACTTCTCTACTCCCTTTCTGAGAACTGTTTGTAACTAATGAATATGTTCGAAACTAATATGGGGTAAAACCTTTTAAGAGCTCTCCATGGATGCTGTGAGGGGTTGCGGTTGTATCATAATGTAAGAGAAGGATATATGTTGCATGTGAAATCTCATTCTATCTGACCTGCTCTTGCTGTCTGTTGTGTCGGTGTTTAAGCAATGCCCAATTTAAAGTCCCACAGAGGGACTGCTACTGCAGTGTACTCTTCTTCCTGTTGACTATGCCAGAAAAGGGAGGGGACGGTTGGAGAGTGTGTGTCTTAAAACTCCATATCACTCAGAATGACACAAGCTTGTCTTATAATTTCTTCTCCAATTCATCGGTCTCACACAAGCCTATTGTAAACCAGCTCATTTATTAGAATGTCATATTTTATTTTTTATTTCACCTTTATTTAACCAGGTCGGCCAGTTGAGACCAAGTTTTCATTTACAACTGCGACCTGGCCAAGATAAAGCAAAGCAGTGCGACAAAAACAACAGCACAGGGTTACACATGGGATAAACAAACATACAGTCAATAACACAATAGAAAAGGTATATGTACAGTGTGTGCAAATGTAATAAGATTAGGGGGGTAAGGCAATAAATAGGCCACAGAGGTGAAATACTTACAATTTAGCACTGGAGTGATAGATGTGCAGATGATGATGTGCAAGTCGATATACTGGGGTGCAAAAGAGCAAAATAAATTAACAATATGGGGATGAGGTAGTTGGGTGTGCTATTTACAGATGGGCTGTGTACAGGTACAGTATATTAGCTGTTCTGAAATTTCATTTGATATATTTCCTTAAGTCAAATCTTTAGATTGATGTTGGCATGTGCTTTATGTCCAGGCTTCTGATACATTCTGAACTGTGCTCTATCCATGCATAGTTTCAAGATTTTGCCAAAAATGTATTTATTTGACTTCTGTGTTATTTCTTTTCCAACCTCCACTTCCCCTCAGCAGTGAGATACAGTGTGCCAGGCCAGCACTACAGACTGGTCTGTCTTCCTCTTGAAGAGACACAACACCAACTTTAGAGGATGTAGAACTACATAGACTAGAGCCTCTATGACAAACTCTCAACTGACGTACAATTAAGCCTCTCGGATAAGTTTGTTTGGGGCCACTGAGGTGGTGTTCTGAAAAATAAAGTGGGCTGAGTGAGTGTTCTGTAGCAGAGCTGGCAGAACGTGTTGACTTCTTCAGTGTTGTAACTGTGTATAACAGTATCTTCATGTAAAACCAGAGACAATTGAGATGAGTACTTCACTTGTCTTTGTTCACTTTCCTATCTTCTCTCTCTTTAAGACTACTGTACAGTTCACTCACTCCTTTGTCCTACACAGTATCAGGCCTATGGAACCTCTAGGCTGTGCAGCTCATTAGGAACACTGATGAACAGTATTGATAAGGCTGTCAGTTAAGGACAACAAAGATGTCTCTTATCACAGCCTTTCTCTTACATGTTCCCCTCCATGTGTCCAGAATGCTCATAGTACAGGTTGTCAAGGAAGAATACATCTGCTTTGTCCGCCCATCTGTTCTTCAATATTAGAGTGCTAGCTGACCGTGCCTGTGTGCAGTCTCCTGTTCAGTGGGGTGTTATTCTGGAGGTGTGGAAAGGCTTTGGCACCAATGGGTTTCACTACATGTGGTTGCCATGGCATTTATCGCTGTGACTGATTTGTGTTTTGAAAGCAAACGGGTCTGTTTTGGCCCTCACCAGCGGAAGGGTAAGAAGGTGACAGTGGGACAGTTGTTTCATGAAGATGTCTGTCTCTGTCTGTCAAATCAAATTGTATTTGTCACATGCTTGGTAAACAACAGGTGTAGACTAACAGTGAATTGTTACTTACGACTCTTCCCAACAATGCAGAGAGAAAAATATACAAATAATAGAAAGATAATAGCACAAGGAATAAATAGACAATGAGTAATGATACTGAGTCGATATGCAGGGGTATGAGGTAATTGAGGTAGATATGTACATATAGGTAGGAGTAAAGTGACTAGAAGGAAGCGACACTACAGTAGACTTGATGACCAACAACGACGAGACGGCCTACAGGGAGGAGGTGAGGGCCCTCGGAGTGTGGTGTCAGGAAAATAACCTCACACTCAACGTCAACAAAACTAAGGAGATGATTGTGGACTTCAGGAAACAGCAGAGGGTAACACCCCCCTATCCACATCAACGGGACAGTAGTAGAGAGGGTAGTAAGTTTTAAGTTCCTCCGCGTACACATCTTGGACAAACTGAATTGGTCCACCCACACAGACAGCATGGCGAAGAAGGCGCAACAGCACCTCTTCAACCTCAGGAGGCTGAAGAAATTTGGCTTGTCACCAAAAGCGCTCACAAACTTTTACAGATACACAATCGAGAGCATCCTGTCGGGCTGTATCACCGCCTGGTACGGCAACTACTCCGCCCACAACCGTAAGGCTATCCAGAGGGTAGTGAGGTCTGCACAACGCATCACCGGGGGCAAACTACCTGCCCTCCAGGACACCTACACCACCCAATGTCACAGGAAGGCCATAAAGATCATCAAGGACAACAACCACCCGAGCCACTGCCTGTTCACCCCGCTATCATCCAGGAGGCGAGGTCAGTACAGGTGCATCAAAGCTGGGACCGAGAGACTGAAAAACAGCTTCTATCTCAAGGCCATCAGACTGTTAAACAGCCACCACTAACATTGAGTGGCTGCTGCCAACATACTGACTCAACTCCAGCCACTTTATTATTGGAAAAATTTATGTAAAAAATGTTTCACTAGCCACTTTAAACAATGCCACTTAATATAATATTTATATACCCTACATTACTCATCTCATATGTATATACTGTACTCTACCATCTACTGCATCTTGCCTATGCCGTCCTGTACCATCACTCATTCATATATCTTTATGTACATATTCTTTATCCCTTTACACTTGTGTGTAAAAGGTAGTAGTTGTGGAATTGTTAGGTTAGATAGATTACTCGTTGGTTATTACTGCATTGTCGGAACTAGAAGCACAAGCATTTCGCTACACTCGCATTAACATCTGCTAACCATGTGTATGTGACAAATACATTTGATTTGAGGTAACAGGGTAGATGATAATAAGCAGTAGCAGCAGCCTTCAGAAAGTATTCACACCTCTTGACTTTTTCCACATTTTGTTGTGTTACAGCCTGAATTTAAAATGGACTAAATTGAGATGTTTTGTTATTGGCCTACACACAATACCCCATAATGTCAAAGTGGAATTATGTTTTTGAACTTTTACATTTAAAAAAAAATAAAAAATATAAAGCTGAATTTTCTTCAGTCAATTCAACCCCGTTGTCATGGCAAGCCTAAATAAGTTCAGGAGTGAACATGTGCTTAACAAATTACATGATAAGTTGCATGGACTCACTCTGTGTGCAATAATAGTATTTAACATGATTTTTGAATAACAACCTCATCTCTGTACCCCACACATACAGTTATCTGTAAAGTCCCTCAGTGGAGCAGTGAATTTTAAAAACAGATTCAACCACAAAGACCAGGGAGGTTTTCCAATGTTTTGCAAAGAAGGCCACCTATTGGTAGATGGGTAAAAAAAAAAAACATTGAGTATCCCTTTGAGCATGGTGAAGTTATTAATTACACCTTGAATGGTGTATCAATGCACCCAGTCACTACAAAGATACAGGCGTCCTTCCTTACTCTGTTGCCGAACAGGAAGGAAACCGCTCAGGGATTTCACTGAGGCCAATGGTGACTTTTTAACAGTTAGAGTTTAATGGCTGGGATAGGAGAAAACTGAGGATGGATCAACAACATTGTAGTTACTCCACAATACTAAACTAATTGACATAGTGAAAGGAGGAAGCGTGTACAGAACATGCATCCTGTTTGCAACAAGGCACTAAAGTAATACTGTAAAAAATGTGGCAAAGCGATTCACTTTTTGTCCTGGATACAAAGTGTTATGTTTTGGGCAAATCCAATACAGCACATTACTGAGTACCACACTCCATATTTTCAAGCATAGTGGTGGTTGCATCAAATAATGGAAATGCTGGTAGTTGTTAAGGTATTGGGAGTTTTTCAGGTTAAAAAATAAAAGGTATGGCGCTAAGCACAGGCAAAATCCTAGAGGAAACCCTGGTTCAGTCTGCTTTCCACCAGACACTGGGATATGAATTCACCATTCAGCAGGACAATAACCTAAAACACAAGACCAAATCTACACTTGAGTTGCTTACCAAGAAGACAGTGAATGTTCCTGAGTGGCTGAATCTATGACAAGCCCTGAAAAAGGTTGTCTAGCAATGCTCAACAACCAATTTGAGAGCTTAAAGATTCCTGAAAATAATACTGTTCAAATGTTGCACAATTCATGTGTGGAAAGCTCTTAGTGAGTTACTCAGACTCACAGCTGTAATCGCTGCTAAAGAAACTTTGAAAAAGTATTGACTTGGGGGGTGAGAATATTTAAATGTTCAATACATTTGCAAAATCGTTCTCACCCATCTACACACAATACCCCATAAGGACAAAGTCAAAACATGTTTAGACATTTGCAAAAATGTCTAAACATGTTTTGACTTTGTCCTTATGGGGTATTGTGTGTAGATGGGTGAGAATTTATTTTTTAATTTTTTTACCCATTTTGAATTCCAGCTGTAACACAACAGAATGTGGAACAGGTCAACGGGTGTGAATGATTTCTGAAGGCTCTGTATACTCCAGAATTGTATGTTTACTGTTCCGATATTGTCTATTCTATATGATGTCTATGTGGACTGTATTCTGTTTTTTTTGTATTGTCTATTGCAGGCAGCACCTTTCACTAAGGCAAATTCTGGGTATGTGTAAATGCACTTGGCAAATAAAGGTTATTCTGATACATCTTACTGTTGTCACAGCTGATAGGCTTTAAACACAACACACACACACACACTTTTTTTTGTAGAATGTCGTAGCTTTACTTTTGCCACGTGACATTTCATAGCCATGCCTGTTCCACTTCCTCATAACATTTCAAGATGTACCCTTGTGGTCACACTGAGTCACACAGCCACTAAAGGTCAGCTGCAGGATGTGTGTAAGAATGGACCATACTATCCTCTCAGCCCTTGGCCTTTGTAGTTAAAGTGTAGAGTCCCCATCTGCTCCTCAGCCCAGAACACATCTGGTATTAGTTGTGTGGAGAGCAGGCAGTAGCTAACAGCTATATAACAGCCTAACGGTCTGGAGCTTCAAAGAGCCCATGGTTACTTGCACTGAAATCTGATCTGCATTTGGGATATTTTTACACTCCATGTATTCCACCGTAGTCCCTGTGCTGTGGTGTCTTTTGTAGTGAACCACTGTCCTAAACTTTGGTGTGCGTTAGAATTCACCATGGACTGTGTGTTCACTGCCTTGGCTTTTCTACGGAGTCCATCTCTGACTCTGTCTGAGGCCAGGGCCAGCGTTACAGCTGCAGGTAGAGAGGGATGTCTAAAGTAAGTGGAAGGAACAAAAGCAAATCAAACAAAGATGCAGCTAGTTAGTGAGGCTTTAGAGGTCCAGGCGGTTCAGGGGCAGTGTGCTCAACACAAAGAGCTCTCTGTCAGAGTGGTGGCACAACCCGCTCCGTATTCCTGTAGAGTACTCACACACGCCGCAGGGCTTACACACACACACGTATTCACTCGCTCTCTCTCTCACACACAGACATGAAATTAAACATTGAGTAACCAGAGACGAGCACGGTGAAAGATATTTGTGTTTCAGTGTTACATATCACTAATATGTGAACTATATTTTTTGATGAACAAATGTTTCATTTTGTCATTATAACAAGGTGAACATCGTTGTGGAAATCTGTTGAAGCTCAAGTCGATTTCAAACCCCACAATGCATTGCTCTCTCTGGGCTGGTTAGCTAGCTAGCAAACTTAGCTACACATAATAATACCATAGTCAATATCAGCACGTGTAGTAGCTAGCTAGCTGTAAAATTGCCTAAACAGACTCCTAAATTGATAGTGCAGTTCATCTCACCGGGTTCAACTTGCAGTTCCTCTCTACCAAGAGCGAGTGTCGAGTACGTTGAATAATTTGGTACAATGTTTAGATTGAGTACATCTAAGTCAAATATATACTTTGTTATGAAGGGATGAATGTGTTCTCGACATTTATGCACATACCGTCTATTGACTGATTTGGTGATCTGGAGTGCAGGTAATTGTTTTAAAAGTGTTATGAAATGTGTTATTGTGTTATCTCCAGTGACGAGAACCATGTATCTATGACGCGTTCCTACAGGATTTCCTGATTTCACAGACAGACACTTAGAAGTTAAATCACTGATAGAACATAGGCTTTCACCAAATTGACAGGGATTTCATGATTTGTATTTCTGGGGGTGGATTATCTGAATGACCAACACAGCTTCTTATACTTCTTAATTGACACCTCTCCCTCTGTCCATTAGCAACACACTTACCGTCAGGCTACTTTAAGTGTTATTACTCGTTTAACACTGATAAGTTGTCACTTCCTTTAAGGGCAGCGTGTTTCCCTGATCACAGCTGTAATAAAGGCCCCAAACTTAACCTAAGCTGAATTACACCCTGGCTTCTGTTAGCCTAATATGCTGCTCTGCTGAGCTAAGCTCCTCTCTAGCCCTGGACTGGCTCTCCCTTCCTCCCTACTGCTGGGGAATCCACCAGTAACTCCTAGTATTGTTGATGCAGGTGGCTAGGCTTTCACACAGCACACATGCTAAAGCTCTGCGTCATCCTGCCCAGCTGGGAAGAGAGAGGACTATACTACTGATCCTGGATCTGCTATAGTTGTATCTCTATCCTGCCCCCTCGGGGCTCCTCTTCGAGCACTTAATCGCTCGCTCTCTCGCTCTCATGGACCGGAGGGAACAGTAACGGGGGCTTATCCATAAACACTAACCTGCTACCGATGTTTGTTTTATTCCACTCTGCTTTATTACTCCAACCACTAAGCCTCTGTTGGGCCCAGAGGGCAGGTATACACCAACTAATGACCAGGAAAACACCAGCCAGGAGACTGCCTCAGAAACCAGTCTCAAAGTTCACAAAACAAACTTTTCTCTGAGGCTGAGAAGATGACTTAAGTGCAGTTTTATATCTTGAACCACGTCTGTGGGGTGAAATGAAATGGACTTTCTGTCTGCGAGAGGATTGGTTGCCGTTGGAATGTGTTGCATCACGGTTGTGTTGTCAGGGGTTTAGTGCTGTGCAGTTGACCCAGTGAAAATAGGAGTGGGAGTGGAGCATATGGTGTTACTGCTGTTGTTGTGGAGCCAAGTGTGGGCCTGGGCCCAGGAAGGGAAAGGGGATGAGGCAGGCAGAGTGGGGTGGCCTGGCCTGAGGGGACAAAGCCAGGCAAAACAGGGCAGCCCAGCAGTGTGACTGAGCCGTGTGCCCAGTCGGGGCCTCGTAGGTGGAATGGACCTTTTATTCTCAACCCCCAGCCTATGTGACGGAGCAGGCAGGGGAGACAGTCCAACAGTCTGGGACTGCAGTCACACACCCCGCTGCTTTGTCCTGCAATGCTGTCTGCAGTCACGCACAGATCTGATCTTGGAGGGTGTCCATTCGGATACATGTACATGTAAGGGTCAACTGTGATGGTTGTGCATGCTGAAGAGCTGTGCCATGATCCAGTTGGGTACTGTGACATTGAAATTGTGAACTCTGAGAAGCTATTTTCTAACACTGACATTTTAGTCATATTTACCACCATGACAAGTGTTTTATGCTTCTTTGAAACAAAGTGGTCATGATGTGTGTTTTAAGTCAGGGTCGTGTTCAGAAGGAAACGGCATCATAGAAAGTTCAGATAAGAGCATATTGCTCTGTGTGTAGACAAGCTCTCTCCTTGACATGTCTGTCTGCAAAGTTGTGAACATTGCACCCTCCTGAACATGACACACGATGAAGGAGGGATAGAGGGTTTCAAACCCACTCAAACGAAAACTCACTGAAACAGCCCTGGAGGATAGATACTGCAGAGAGAAATATCTAACTCCTCTGTCAGTTCAATTTGACCTCATGATTTATTGACCAGACTTATGCTATTTCATTCAGTGGCTTTGGCTGGCCCTGCGCAGCTTTCATGATGTTGACACGTCTCAACAATGAATTATTTAATTCAGCAAAATGTGTTAGTGAGCCCCCTCAGTCCTGTGTATTCTGAGGGAGATGTTTGAGCCATTTGAAAATCTTCCCACCCTCTTTTTATTTCCTGTGTTTTTTTCAACTGACTTCACATGGAGGGTGTTACCATGGCAACACGCAGTAAAAAAAAAAAAAAAAACTTCCTGTCTGTGGTAGGGCTGTTACGGTGATCGTATTACCGTCACACCAGCGGTCACGAGTCATGACTGCAGTCAAATTCCACGTGACCGTTTAGTCACGTGGCATTTAGTCACGTGGCAACTAGGCATCTCCAAGCTCTGATGCTGCTGATGGTCATTAGTAGCCTACCAAACGTGTGAACTGCCTGGTACTCAGCACTCTATTGTCCCTCTAATCACTCTGACATCAGTGCAAATGTATCAAAAATCAAATCAAACCCTTTATGAGAGCCCATGAGCTCATGTTGCACAACATTTCTATAGGCTATGCAACTGCGTGAGCAAACAGAGTGATGGCCTCTATTAAAAAGAGGAGGATCTCATCAGCTATTTATAAACTATGCCTACTATATTTATTTTTCAATGTTCCTAATATTTAAGCACATTGCATATATTTACAACAGGAGTATAGCCTACCTGGCTGGCATGAAAATGAACCACAGGAAAAGCGTCCTCCATTCGCTATTTAGGTGCAAAGATGACATGTATTTTTTTCCCCTGCCCCTGTTTCGACACCGGTGCATGATAATGGTCCATTCTAAATGAAAACAAATTTCACACATTATTTAGTATATGTAAAGACCAGATTAAATCAAGAATAGTCTGATGGGTGACAATATTAGCCTATCACTTGTGAATGATGCCCAGCTTGTGTGCAGTAAGACAAGAAATAGTCCAAAATGATTCTGAAATAGACTACATTTTCTTCATGTCATGTTTCTTTAGACCTGTCTAAAATAAATAATGGGTTTATTGTGATGGTGTAGGCTATATTACATGGATTTATTAGACTTTTTAAAATGTAGATGTTCCAAAGGTCTGCATCAGTGGTTTGTGGGCTAACGGAAACATGCAGACTCTCCTTCACTGCAGCCGAGGTGAGTAAGACATTTAAACGTGTTAACCCTCGCAAGGCTGCAGGCCCAGACGGCATCCCCAGCCGCGCCCTCAGAGCATGCGCAGACCAGCTGGCCGGTGTGTTTACGGACATATTCAATCAATCCCTATACCAGTCTGCTGTTCCCACATGCTTCAAGAGGGCCACCATTGTTCCTGTTCCCAAGAAAGCTAAGGTAACTGAGCTAAACGACTACCGCCCCGTAGCCCTCACTTCCGTCATCATGAAGTGCTTTGAGAGACTAGTCAAGGCCCATATCACCTCCACCCTACCTGACACCCTAGACCCACTCCAATTTGCTTACCGCCCAAATAGGTCCACAGACGATGCAATCTCAACCACACTGCACACTGCCCTAACCCATCTGGACAAGAGGAATACCTATGTGAGAATGCTGTTCATCAACTACAGCTCGGCATTCAACACCATAGTACCCTCCAAGCTCGTCATCAAGCTCGAGACCCTGGGTCTCGACCCCGCCCTGTGCAACTGGGTACTGGACTTCCTGACGGGCCGCCCCCAGGTGGTGAGGGTAGGCAACAACATCTCCACCCCGCTGATCCTCAACACTGGGGCCCCACAAGGGTGCGTTCTGAGCCCTCTCCTGTACTCCCTGTTCACCCACGACTGCGTGGCCACGCACGCCTCCAACTCAATCATCAAGTTTGCGGACGACACAACAGTGGTAGGCTTGATTACCAACAATGACGAGACGGCCTACAGGGAGGAGGTGAGGACCCTCGGAGTGTGGTGTCAGGAAAATAACCTCACACTCAACGTCAACAAAACTAAGGAGATGATTGTGGACTTCAGGAAACAGCAGAGGGAACACCCCCTATCCACGTCGATGGAACAGTAGTGGAGAGGGTAGCAAGTTTTAAGTTCCTCGGCATACACATCACAGACAAACTGAATTGGTCCACTCACACAGACAGCATCGTGAAGAAGGCGCAGCAGCGCCTCTTCAACCTCAGGAGGCTGAAGAAATTCGGCTTGTCACCAAAAGCACTCACAAACTTCTACAGATGCACAATCGAGAGCATCCTGGCGGGCTGTATCACCGCCTGGTACGGCAACTGCTCCGACCACAACCGTAAAGGCTCTCCGGAGGGTAGTGAGGTCTGCACAGCGCATCACCGGGGGCAAACTACCTGCCCTCCAGGACACCTACACCACCCGATGTTACAGGAAGGCCATAAAGATCATCAAGGACAACAACCACCCGAGCCACTGCCTGTTCACCCCGCTATCATCCAGAAGGCGAGGTCAGTACAGGTGCATCAAAGCTGGGACCGAGAGACTGAAAAACAGCTTCTATCTCAAGGCCATCAGACTGTTAAACAGCCACTACTAACATTGAGTGGCTGCTGCCAACACACTGACACTGACTCAACTCCAGCCACTTTAATGATGTAAAATATATCACTAGCCACTTTAAACAATGCTACCTTATATAATGTTACATACCCTACATTATTCATCTCATATGCATACGTATATACTGTACTCGATACCATCTACTGTATCTTGCCTATGCTGCTCTGTACCATCACTCATTCATATATCTTTATGTACATATTCTTTATCCCCTTACACTGTGTATAAGACAGTAGTTTTGGAATTGTTATTTAGATTACTTGTTGGTTATTACTGCATTGTCGGAACTAGAAGCACAAGCATTTCGCTACACTCGCATTAACATCTGCTAACCATGTGTATGTGACAAATAAAATTTGATTTGATGTGTGGAAGCCAGGAGATGCTAAATGTGTTTGTTAATTAACTGTCAATTACTGTGAGACCGGCAGTTATTTGCTTGACAATCACCAGCTGACAAAATGTCATGACCACCACTGCCCTACCCTGTGGTTGACTGCTTCCCTTGGGCTCCTCTTGTGATCCTTCTCAGAAGCGTCTTTGTACTCTTCTAACATTGATTTCACACTGTATGGCTCATCAGCATCTCCATCCTCTGTCTAGTGTGTGCTTATGTTATGATTATGCTACATACTTCTGCCTCACCATGAATGTGCACTGTGCCGAATGCATTGGTTAGACTCTTGTGTTTTGCTTTTGATGAGTATCAAATGGATAGATTCGCTCTTGATTCGCTCTACATGACCCCAAGGTCAGTACCAGTAAGACAGCTTGACCTTCTTTTCATATATCTCTATTTAATTTCATGGTGGTAGCCTACAGTTAAACGCCTGCAGAAGATAAATTATCTATACTTTTCAGTATTGTCTTGGGCTACAGCGATGGAGGGGGCTTTTCCGATGTAGTCTTTCTGTTAACAAACAAGCCTTTTTTTATACATCACAGGTCCTCTCACTCAGCTTTGTCACCAGGCCACTTCCCACTGTTATTTCTCCAGTATGAGACTTAATGATATGACCGAGAGCGTTATGTTAAGCACTGCCAATACACCTTTCCTGTTTCAGAAAGGGCCACAATGTGTGGGCATACTGAGTGTCTTATCTAAAAATAGACCATTAGACTTTTTCATTTTCCATGAATTTAATCCTGCCCCCTCGTCCTGCCAGTTTACAGCAGTGAACACTGGCTACTGCGCTGCTTTAAACCACTCCCAATGTCAGGCACAATGTCACACACTACTTTGACAGAGGTAAAAAATAAACACCTAGCTCTAGCTAGCCGATTTAATCTGAGAAATAACAGGAATGACGATGATGGAGGAACAGAGGTCCGATTGAGTGCCCAAAGTGACATCTGTCGGTAAGGCATTGTGGACTATTTTTATTTTATTTAACCTTTATTTAACAAGGCAAGTCAATTAAGAACAAATTCTTATTTACAAAGACGGTATACAGTCATTACTAAGGAAGACCTGAAGGGAATCTGCAGGGAATGTTTTAGTCAATGCCCTGCCCTTACAGCTGTGGGATATTTAATTAACATGTTGATTTGAACTTTCCCTCCACAATGGCCATGAAAAGGTTCATGGATAGCATTGAGTTAGGGATTATGAAGAGTTTTATATGGCGAATGTGAGCGGGTAGAAGTGTGGTCTTTCCTAATAGCTTAACTCCAGTCTTTATATCATACAGACGGGTCCTTAATCTCATCTGACCTCTTTCCTGACAGAGACAACCATGGTGTATGTCTGGTAAACAGATGATATCGCCTCTCACTAAGCCTACTCTGACTGTCAGCATATACAAACCTACTGTAACACAATTTAGTACCGAACACAATGTCTGCTGTCACACAAAATTCTTAACACATGGTCCGCTCCTGTTATCAAATAAAATAACTGGTTATTGGTCACATACACATATTTAGCAATAGTGCAGCAATATCTAACAATTCACAACAATACACACATCTCAAAGTAAAATAATGGAATTAAGAAATATATAAATATTAGGATGAGCAATGTTGGAGTGGCATTGACTAGAATACAGTATATACATATGAAATGGGTAAAACCGTATGTAAAAATGATTAATGTGACAAGTGTTCCATGTCTATGTACATAGGGCAGCAGTCTCTAATATGCAGGGTTGAGTAACCAGGTGGTAGCCGGCTAGTAGGGCAGGCTGTGCACCCCTGGTGATGCGTTGAGCAGACTGCACCACCCTCTGGAGAGCCCTGCGGTTAAGGGCGGTGCAGTTGCCATACCAGGCAGTGATACATTCTGACAGGATGCTCTCAATGGAGCATCTGTAAAAGTTTGTGAGGGTCTTAGGGGCAAAGCCACATTTCTTCAGCCTCTACACTGTGTGGGTGGACCATTTCAGATTGTCAGGGATGTGTACGCCGAGAGACTTGAAGCTTTTCACCCTCTCAGCTGCCACCTGTCTACCTAAGTGGAGTAAAGGAAGGCGAGCTCTTATTATTGCTGACAGGATTCCCCCAGTCTCAAAGGCATGTCAGTTTTCACCATATGTCAGATTTGGCCTCTTCTGGTAGATGTTGTCCTAACATAAGACAACATACCGGTGCCACTTTAATGTCAGATCACATTTCTGGAACTACCTTGCATTAAAGTAGCAACAATTTCTGATATGTGTTCAGGTGGGCCTTCAAACTTCAACAGACAAATGACAAAAATCATGAGAAGTGCTTACCAAGAAAAACTCCCAGAAGGACTAGTTTGAGCTAAAAAGGGAGTTGGAGCACTCAACAAAAGCTCACTTTAATCCATTGTACAGGATGCAAACAGGCAACTGACGTTTCAACTCCAAGCTGACATCTTCCTCAGAGTGACCTAACCATTGCACTTAGCTCTTATTTATAGCCTAGTGTCCCATTGAGACGCAACAATGTAAGAAAATAATAATGATATGTAAATAGGTAAATTCCAAATTATAGCACACAATAATATTTATAATAAGATAAATAGCGTGTCTGGTTAATCAATAGGCCATGTCAAAATATACATGGGTGATATTTGGGTGTCTGTGAATCTGGAGACAGGCAACAACATTATAGAAACGAGGACAGTAAACAGTCAAAATTTAGCACCTTATGATCCACAGTCTGAGTACTGCCAGAATGCCTATCTTTTGTTTTAGTTTTCTGATAATCACTGACGTCAGTGGGCCATAATGTTTAATACGCACTTTATACGATATGTCTTTGGACTATTCTGGAGTTTGGCCTCAGAGATCAGGCGCCCTTTCACACATTTTTTTAACCTTTATTTAACTAGGAAAGTCAGTTAAGAACAAATTCTTATTTTCAATGACAGCCTAGGAACAGTGGGTTTAACGGCCTGTTCAGGGGCAGAACGACAGATTTTTTGGGGATTTGAACTTGCAACCTTCCGGTTACTAGTCCAACATTCTAACCACTAGGCTACCTTGCCGCCTCAAATAAACTACCTTCAAAACATGAGTTTACAGCATTAGGGACCTGAAGGTCTCATAGAAGTGACTGGGTTTTAATATCACATTTGAATAAGTTCTGTTGAGATGGTGAGGGATGATGTCTTCTCTTGGACCACCTTGGGCGCATCAGCCGGCGGCTCCTTTTTTCTTATCGGTCTTGAAGGTGACCATTTTCTCCGGTGGTGCCAGGAGAGGTTCTGATCGGTGGGCTGTGAAATCCTTGATGGAGACCACTGGCAGCCTCTGTTGCCTTGTCTGACCTTTGATCAATGACCTTTCAGTTTAGAGTACTTAGTGTGTGTGTGTTTGTGTGTGTGTGAGAGAGAGAGAGAGAGGCTCGTGTTGTGCACTATGAATGTTTGAATAGTTTGAACTCAATATTAGGAAGGTGTTCCTAATGTTTATTACAGTCAGTGTATATTAGAGTGGATTATCTGTAGAAGACTTTGAGACTAGAACGGGTTTAGTATTCTGACAGGAAGAGGAGCATGATTTAATAGTCAAGACTTATTCTGCATATCTGCGTGTCCAACTGAGAAGTTGATCTAATACTATCCCTCCAGTTCTCTGCCTAGCATGTGGCAATGCCATGGCAGCTTTTGTTTTCCTCTTCATTATTGTGCCAGTTACAGAACTGCAGGGTCTTGGAGTTCAGTTCAGTGTTCACCATTACTACGCACTCCAACGTCAAGGTATTACACAGTTGATTGACTGATTATCAGAGAGCTTATCTGAGCTCTAGAGTAATTTGAACTGGTTACACTGTACTGTAGGACAGGTTATTTGTGTTTTGATGGGAAATGTTGTCATATGAGCCAAGTGTAATCACCATAGATCATTGCCTTTTGAAGAGATATACCCATGATGGTCTCTTGAGAGAGAAAAAGAGAGACTGCTAATGGAGCTATGCATCAGTTGTACATTATCTGCCGAAATTGTTGCCACCCCTATTACTAGCCTGTTCAACCTCTCTTTCGTGTCGTCTGAGATTCCCAAAGATTGGAAAGCAGCTGCGGTCATCCCCCTCTTCAAAGGGGGGGACACTCTTGACCCAAACTGCTACAGACCTATATCTATCCTACCGTGCCTTTCTAAGGTCTTCGAAAACCAAGTCAACAAACAGATTACCGACCATTTCGAATCTCACCATACCTTCTCTGCTATGCAATCTGGTTTCAGAGCTGGTCATGGGTGCACCTCAGCCACGCTCAAGGTCCTAAACGATATCTTAACCGCCATCGATAAGAAACATTACTGTGCAGCTGTATTCATTGATCTGGCCAAGGCTTTCGACTCTGTCAATCACCACATCCTCGTCGGCAGACTCGACAGCCTTGGTTTCTCAAATGATTGCCTCGCCTGGTTCACCAACTAATCAAATCAAATCAAATCAAATTTTATTTGTCACATACACGTAGGGTCTGCTGTCCGGACCTCTGGCAGTCTCTATGGGGGTGCCACAGGGTTCAATTCTTGGACCGACTCTCTTCTCTGTATACATCAATGAGGTCACTCTTGCTGCTGGTGAGTCTCTGATCCACCTCTACGCAGACGACACCATTCTGTATACTTCCGGCCCTTCTTTGGACACTGTGTTAACAACCCTCCAGGCAAGCTTCAATGCCATACAACTCTCCTTCCGTGGCATCCAATTGCTCTTAAATACAAGTAAAACTAAATGCATGCTCTTCAACCGATCGCTACCTGCACCTACCCGCCTGTCCAACATCACTACTCTGGACGGCTCTGACTTAGAATACGTGGACAACTACAAATACTTAGGTGTCTGGTTAGACTGTAAACTCTCCTTCCAGACCCATATCAAACATCTCCAATTCAAAGTTAAATCTAGAATTGGCTTCCTATTTCGCAACAAAGCATCCTTCACTCATGCTGCCAAACATACCCTTGTAAAACTGACCATCCTACCAATCCTCAACTTTGGCGATGTCATTTACAAAATAGCCTCCAATACCCTACTCAACAAATTGGATGCAGTCTATCACAGTGCAATCCGTTTTGTCACCAAAGCCCCATATACTACCCACCATTGCGACCTGTACGCTCTCGTTGGCTGGCCCTCGCTTCATACTCGTCGCCAAACCCACTGGCTCCATGTCATCTACAAGACCCTGCTAGGTAAAGTCCCCCTTATCTCAGCTCGCTGGTCACCATAGCATCTCCCACCTGTAGCACACGCTCCAGCAGGTATATCTCTCTAGTCACCCCCAAAACCAATTCTTTCTTTGGCCGCCTCTCCTTCCAGTTCTCTGCTGCCAATGACTGGAACGAACTACAAAAATCTCTGAAACTGGAAACACTTATCTCCCTCACTAGCTTTAAGCACAGGTCAGGTCGCTTGGCCAGGTCGCAATTGTAAATGAGAACTTGTTCTCAACTTGCCTACCTGGTTAAATAAAGGTAAAATAAATAAAACATTTGCAGTGGCCCATCATGCATCAGCAGCCTCCAGTGAACACATTTCTCTTTTCCTCTGTCTCTCTCTTCATTTACATTACATTTGAGTCATTTAGCAGATGCTCTTATCCAGAGCATAGTGTATCATCTCCTTCCTCTCTCTCTCTGTCAGTTGATGTGCAGTGTTGTTACAGTAGCTTTACCTGTCCACCCCTCCCAGACCAGACAGAAAGAGGAAGCTCAAAGTCAGATCACTCCTGATGCATAGATGACAGTGGAACATGTTCAACCCTTATTTTCTTCAATGAACTATCGTTAAAAGGCTTCTATAAGCGAGGGAACAATCTCAAGGTATGCACTTTTTTTTTTAAAGCCCAGCACTCACAATTGATTAAAGGTTTTTGGGATCTCATGATTGTGAATGTCACAGAAAGCACAGTGGTCTTTTACAAAAGCATGCACGTACGCACTAACACCTTCTTTGTTGTGATTGTGACATGTTGTGCTGGGTTCTTGGGTTCTGTGCCAGAACATGTTGTCCCCACTGTATTTGGTAGTAACACTTTACCCTGAGATGAAAGTTGTCTATTTGCTGTAGCAGGCCTCCAGGGCCTACGTTGGCCTGAAATG
This sequence comes from Oncorhynchus tshawytscha, assembly GCF_018296145.1. Taxonomy (NCBI): domain Eukaryota; kingdom Metazoa; phylum Chordata; class Actinopteri; order Salmoniformes; family Salmonidae; genus Oncorhynchus; species Oncorhynchus tshawytscha. The sequence goes on along the minus strand of NC_056435.1, from coordinate 45,691,734 downwards.
CCTGCTCCAGATGTTTATGTTATTACTCCAACAGGGCCGTTCTCACAAACAAACATTGAGCTAGTCAGCATCCATTATGGATGAATCTTTTCCATCTGTTTCTCTCCAATTAGCGGTGTGGTCTTACATATAGGGTTGATAAATCACATCACACTTCATTTGTCACATGTGCCAAATACAACAAGTGTAGACCCTAAAGTGAAACGCTTACTTACAAGTCCTTAACCAACAGTGCAGTTCAAGAAGAGTTAAGAAAATATTTACCAAATAAACTAAAGTAAAAAATAATCAAAAGTAACACAATAACATAACAATAACGAGTCTACCGGTACTGAGTCAGTGTGCGGGGCTACAGGTTAGAGGTAATTTGTACATGTAGGTAGGGGTGAAGTGACTGCATAGATAATAAACAGCGAGTAGCAGCAGTGCACATAACAAATGGAAGGGGGGCGGGTGGCCAATGTAATTGTCCGGTGAACATCAGCAGTCTTAGGTAGAAGCTGTTCAGGAGCCTTTTGGTCCTAGACTTGGTGCTCCGGTACCGCTTGCCGTGCAATAGCAGAGAAAACAGTCTATGACTTGGGTGACTGGAGTCTCTGACAATTTTATGAGCTTTCCTCTGACACCGCCTATTATATAGGTCCTGGATTGCATGAAGCTTGGCCCCAGAGACGTACTGAGCCGTACGCACTACCATCTGTAGCGCCTTATGGTCAGATGCCAAGCAGTTGCCACACCAGGTGGTGATGCAACCGGTCAGGATGCTCTCGATGGTGCAGCTGTAGAACTTTTTGAGGATCTGGGGACCCATGCTGAATCTTTTCAGACTCCTGAGGGGGATACGGTTTTGTTGTGCCCACTGTCTTGTTGTGTTTGGACCACAATAGATCGTTGGTGATGTGGACACTAACGAACTTGAAACTCTTGACCCGCTCCACTACAGCCCCATTGATGTTAATGGGGGCCTGTTCAGCCCGCCTCTTCCTGTAGTCCACGATCAGCTCCTTTGTCTTGCTCACATTGAAGGAGAGGATGTTGTCCTGACACCACACTGCCAGTTCTCTGACCTCCACCCTATAGGCTGTATCATCATTGTCGGTGAGTACAGGAGTGGACTAAGTACACCGGTCAGGTACACACCCCTGAGGGGCCCCAGTGTTGAGGATCAGCGTGGCAGATGTGTTGTTGCCTACCCTTGCCACCTAGAGACGGCCCGTCAGGAAGTCCAGAATCCAGTTTCAGATGGAGGTGTTTAGTCCAAGGGTCCTTAGCTTAGTGATGAGCTTCGTGGGCACTATGGTGTTGAACTCTGAGCTGTAGTCAATGAACAGAATTCTCACATAGGTGTTCCTTTTGTCCAGGTGGGAAAAGGCAGTGTGGGGTGCGATTGAGATTGCGTGATCTGTGGATCTGTTGGGCCTGTATGCGAATTTGAGTGGGTCTATGGTATCCGGGAGGATGCTGTTGATGTGAGCCATGACCAGCCTTTCGAAGCACTTGTGCTACGGGGCGGTAATCATTTAGGCAGGTTACCTACGCTTCCTTGGGCACAGGGACTATGGTGGTCTGCTTGGTATTGGACTCAGTCAGGGAGAGGTTGAAAATGTCAAGGTCAGACACTTGCCAGTTGGTCCACGCATGCTTTCAGTTTTTTAAATTTATTTAACTTGGCAAATCAGTTAAGAACAAATTCTTATTTTCAATGACAGCCTAGGAACAGTGGGTTAACTGCCTTGTTCAAGGGGCAGAAGGCAGATTTGTACCTTGACAGCTCGGGATTCGATCTTGCAACTTTTCAGTTACTAGTCCAACGCTCTAACCACTAGGCTACCAACCACCCCGAGTACACGTCCTGGTAATCCAAATGGTCCCGCGGCTTTGGGAATGTTGACCTGTTTAAAATGTCTTGCTCACATCGGCTACCGGCTACAGTCTCTCGTGCTTGCTTCAGTGTTGATTGCCTCGAAGCGAGCATAAAATACATTTAGCTCATCTGGTAGGCTCGCGTCACTGGGCGGCTCGCATCTGGGTTTCCCTTTGTAGACCATAATAGTTTTCAAGCCCTGCCATATCCTACAAGCGTCAGAGCCGGAGTAGTACGATTCAATCTTAATCCTGTATTGTCGCTTTGCTTGTTTGATGGTTCGTCTGAGGGCATAGCGGGATTTCTTATAGGTGTCCAGATTAGTGTCCCGCTCCTTGAAAGTGGCAGCTCCAGCCTTTAGCTTGATGCGGATGTTGCCTGTAATCCATGGCTTCTGGTTGGGATATGTACGTACGGTCACTGTGGGGACTACGTCGTCAATGCACTTATTGATGAAGCTACAACACTGAGATCACTGTAGAAGTTATATCGTACTTAACATTAGACCTGAGGGCACAGGGTAGAGCTGGGCGATATGGACAAAAAGTTACATTGCGATAAATTGACACCATTTTTCTTTAAATATAAATACATATGTTTTGTCACATACACCGGTATGGTGCAGTGAAATGTGTTGTTTTAACAAGGTCAGACATAGTAGTACGGTGCCATTGGAGAAAGTTAGGATTAAGTGTCTTGCTCAAGGGCACCTCGACAGATTTGTTTTTTTTGTCTGCCAGGATTAATTAGCTGCTGTCCTGCTCCTCTCAGACTTCTATCAGCACCCTCTCTCTTCCCCTCTACCCCCCCTCTCTAAAATCTCCTGTTTCTCCCCAGTCCTTTACCCTCTCTCTCTTTCCCTGCCTTCCCGATGCCCTTGCCCCCTCTACCCACTCTCTCTCCAGTGGATAGGAAGGCAGGTGGTTTAGAGAGATGACCTCCTTCACATCCCCCTCTGTCTCCCGTCAGTCTCTCTAATTAGACTAACACCTTGTTTCCTTATTATTTTAACAGGGCCAGCAGAGAAAGAGGGTGTACTTGTTTGTGTGTGTACGTGTCTGTGTGTGTCGGGAAGGGCCAGGGGAAGGGCCAGGGTAGCTGTAAGACCGGGGGCCCGAGAGGAAAGGCTGTTGACAGGGGAACTGAGAAAGATTGCTTTAGGAGAGCACAACTTAAAAACTAACTTTAGAATACTTTGGGCGATGACAAGAAAAAGCCAAATGTTCCAGTTTGATATGTTTATATTATGTCATTAATGAACAGAGATGATAGACTGGCACCTGCAATTTCAGAAATTCGGAAACACATCCGGAAAGACATCCGATCTCATCTCCTTCTTTTTCTCCTTCTACTTTCACCACCCTCCCACTTTCGTCCACAGTTCCAGGCACAAGTGACATAAGCGGTTGCTTAGGGCCCCCAGCCACTTTCTATCTCTGTGACATTGCTTTTGTCTAATAAACCTGGGTCACTGAAAACCTGACAGTCACTCAATTAGCCATGTCAGATTACAATTTTCAGATTGGTTAATTAGTCTAGCCAGCTATCTAAACTTAATCATGGCTGAATACCGACCGGGCACTCAGGGCACTTGCCCAGGGGCTCTGAGCTCCAGGAGGTCCCCATTTGATTTTGTTTGTCATTCTCTCTACCATATTAACACGGCATAAGTCATTACAAAATGTGTAGAATTGCAGAAAACTTGCTTTACAACAGCGACATTTTCCCTACACCCCATGGCAATATGTGTAGAATTATAGGAAATGAACTTTAAAACTTAAATTTATCCCTCCACTGTCAAGAAGGGGGCCACCAAAAGCCTAGAACCGGCCCTGTCTGTCCATCTTGTGGACTTTATGAGATGGGTGGGTGTCGTGTTTTGACTGCTCCAGAGTTGTGAGGGAGGACGATGTCTGTGGTTGTCTGTGTTTTACTTTCTGTTGATGACCAAACATTACTGTCAGGAGTGTTGCATGTACAGTCACATATACATCATCTTTCTCTCTCTTCTTGCTTACTCTCATTTACACCCATTTCCAGTCCCTCTCCTGTCATCCTTCCCAGCAGCAGTTGTCAGTGTGCTGTCCAGACTTGCTCTCTGCTGGCCCGGGGGGTTGTAGCCATCGGAGGAGAGAGAAGGTCTCCCTCCTTCTGGCCCTCAGATGGGTCATAGCAGCCACGCCCCAGCCCTGTGTGTGTGTGTATTGATGCCCTACAGCATAGATTCAACAAAGGATCTCCCTCCCTCCATTTTCTCCCTCCCTGCAGCCTGGAGTAGGAAGTGGCACTGAGCCATCCATCCAGGCGGGGAGGGAAGCAGGGAGAGAAAATGTCTCCCTCACAGGTCTGCTGCTGCTGTATGCCTCCGGTGACTTCACAGACCTCCGTCCACTCTGGGCAGGAAGGTACACAGCCTGTGCTAGAGAGAGGAACTTACTAGTTTCTACTGTGGGTTCGATTTGATTTAGTCCAACGTATCGATGCGGTTCGATATGACTCAATGCACTTAACAATTGTTTCATGAACCAATTCATTTTCCATTCTAAGTGAATATCTGATACTGATGGATTTAGGAGCTGATCTAGATCTGTCTGAGCTGAATTCTCTAAGCTGAATGGCCGTGTGTGTGTGCAATTTCTATTTTTGTCCCCTCACTTTTTATCAGAAATTCTCATCACCCACTGACTAACTTATCATATAACAGATTAAAATATTTTGAGCTATTCATGTCATTATTATTATTTATTTTTAAATTATCAATGACATGCATAGCCAATTAATATAACACAGCTTTGGATTTCAGCCTGTCTCAAAAGCCTGTTTGGAACTTTACTGGAGAGCTGCTCTCTTCTCCCGTTCTGACCAGGGGAGAAAATATTATTGCTGTCCTTGTTATGAAATTACACCTTTACCCTGTTCATGTAAAAATGACTAAATGCACTGATTTTGTTTAAAGCAGAACTACCCAAAATATTTAGTACTGTGAACATGGCAATCGAAAAGCCCCAATCAGCAGATAGATGTGCAATCAGCAAGATGTGAGTTGTGTCCACTCCGGTAACCTGCCCTACACAGCTCCACTGGTAAAATACAGCTCATTTGATAACAATGCCACAGCAAATTATATTGGTTGTCCATCAATTAATAAAGCCTATAATTTAATATTGCAAAGCCATTTTACAAACAACTGAATGCTGAAGGTGCCGTGCAGATGTAGCCTCTGAATATTAGAACAGGGATAGGGGGTAGGCCTACTGTACCTCTCGTTGGCGTAAACAGCTGCATTTCACGCAGTGTGCACACAGTTATCTGACTTGTAGATCAATGTCATATGCAGTTACCGATATAAGAGTTTGGTAGGCTGAAGGAGAAGACTCATCAATTCAGCCACAACATATTAGAGGTATTTTCGGAATAAAGCAGAAAAATATAATAGGACAAAATAATTAGTGAACCGGCGATTCGTAAAGTTTGAATCAGTTTTCTTACGGATGCATGCTTCATTTGGATCGGATTGGGTTCCCGCGTTAAACATTTGAACCTGGGCCCGATATTGGTGAATCGTTAAATCCTTAGATAGCACATCGCTTGGTAAGTAAAATATGACATTCAAATATCACTCCCCGCAGAGACGCCAGTATTCACCAGTCAGCGCTTTAGAGAGGCACAATAAATGGGCCTCAGATGAGCCTAACAGCATTCAGTCCTCTCTCGCGTGGATATTGAGGTAACACTTCATAACCCTGGGGCTTTCTTTCTCTCCTCATCCCTCTGATTGATTGGTTCTTTGAATCACAGGGCATTTGAAAGTAGCTATAAAATATCATTGGAGGTGTTCCATGGGTCAGCTAGATGCTGCAGGTCAGATATTGCATTCACCATATCTAATCTCATTACCCATCCTTTAGATGCTGCAGGTCAGATATTGTATTCACCAGATCTAATCTCATTACCCATCCTTTAGATGCTGCAGGTCAGATATTGTATTCACCAGATCTAATCTCATTACCCATCCTTTAGATGCTGCAGGTCAGATATTGTATTCACCAGATCTAATCTCATTACCCATCCTTTAGATGCTGCAGGTCAGATATTGTATTCACCAGATCTAATTTCATTACCCATCCTTTAGTTTTAGAGTAATCTCCTTTAGGAGTGCTGGGCTTCTTTACAACCAGAACCTGTACATTCACCCCCAGTTCTGAGACAGAAATGATAGGACCGAAGGGAACCTTCATCCCATAGTTGATTCAAAGGAAATAGCGAACTAGTGGCTCGCCAATATTCAAGTCTGTTTTAAGCTATTGCCTTACTGTGTGTCTGTAATAACAAAGATCTGTGTCATATTAAAACATGAAGATTGAATAACTGCCTCCATCCAGCCTTCGTTCCTTGTGGCACTAATTATTTGACCAACAAGAGTCTAGGTTTTATTAACTATCCAATCCACTGTCCCCGAGCACTGCAGAACTCATCTCTACTGCTACTACAATAACAAGCCAATAACACACTCAGCTCAGCTGGCTAGTCCTGTCAGACAGTATAAAGATTGTTTAAATACTGTAAATGGAAGAACCATCACAGTGTATTTAAAGGGCTGGGTAAAAAGGATCCCATATCACGATCATTTACACAATACCACAGTATGCGCTAAGGATGAGAGACAAGCAGCTCTTTTGTTCAATAAATTGTCAGTTTGAGAAGGTTAGCTCTTGTTTGCTGTAAGGCAACCTAGTAAATATTACTCAGGTAAAGTGGTTACAACAACATTAGGCTTAACATGTTTGGGCATGTCGAGAGAGTGTTGTGGAATTTTGAAATCCAACTGTTTATTGTTCACATCCATAGGGATAACAAACACATTACATATCCCAAGCCTAACAGTATTGCTGCATAAAAACTACCAGCTTTTAGTATTTAGTATATTGGATAATTTGACTGAATCCAAAGAAAAGCCTGATCGAATAACTGATCAAATCAGAATTAGAAAATGCCTCTGAACTGAAAGTATTGTGGGCGGGAGGGTTAGTGTTGGACTAGTAACCGAAAGGTTGCAAGTTCAAATCCCCAAGCTGACAAGTTACAAATCTGTCGTTCTGCCCCTGAACAGGCAGTTAACCCACTGTTCCCCGGTAGGCCGCCATCGAAAATAAGAATTTGTTCTTAACTGACTTGCCTAGTTAAATAAAGGTTAAAAAAAAATTAAAAAATTCCTCTTAGAAGTTATTCAATCTACAATGGGAAATTGGTTTGATCGCATAAACTTGGATAATGTCAGATGAAAACAGATTATATTACCAGTGCTATCACAGTAGTACAGTTCATGCTAAAAATCCATGGTTTCTTTTGTATTTGCATTTATTCTTTGTTTATACAGGTGATCCCACTGAAAACGTTTCACAAGGGAGAGCTGTAACAAGAAAGACCGAAGCAATCAACAAAAACTATAGTGCTGCTACTTCCAATGCCATTCAGATTATAATGCTGCTTCATTTTAGGACCGGTGTCCCTGACATTGATTTGGGGTGGCAGGTAGCCTAGTGGTTAGAGTGTTGGACTAATAACTGAAATGTTGCAAGATCAAATCCCCGAGCTGACAAAGTAAAAGGTAAAAATCTGCCCCTGACCAAGGCAGTTAATCCACCGTTCCTAGGCCGCCATTGAAAATAAGAATTTGTTCTTAACTGAAGGAAAAATACATTAAAAAAAAGCCTAGGACTACAAAGTATACTAAATGGAGATTCTCTATTGAAATAGCTTTTTAGTCCAGGACTAGGCTTAATCTATGTCTGGGGAAACTGGCCCAAAGTCAACTCATTGCGCTCCCTGTTCCAGACTTGTAAATAACTAATATGTCTTGTCCACCTCTGTGTCGGCCACTAAGTGATGCAGAGTCATTCGGCGAGGCTGCTTTGTTAGTCACAGATGAGGACAGTGAGGGGATGTGAGGTGACTGAGGGGATGTGAGGTGGCGGTGGCTATAAAGGCGTTGGCCTAAATGACAATCAACAGTAGCATGTGCCCCCACACTGCTGCATTTGTATGTCCCTCTCAGTTCCCACAGGACACACAGGCCAGAGCCAACACCAACATCCTGCCATGGGAAGCAAACACACTCAACCAAGGCATCATTTGAATGTTGGAGGATATAAACTCAGCAAAAAAAGAAACGTCCTCTCACTGTCAACTGTGTTTATTTTCAGCAAACTTAAAATGTGTAAATATTTGTATGAACATAAGATTCAACAACTGAGACATAAACTGAACATGTTCCACAGACATGTGACTATCAGAAATGTAATAATGTGTCCCTGAACAAAGGGGGTAACAGTCAAAAGTAACAGTCAGTATCTGGTGTGGCCACCAGCTGCATTATGTACGGCAGTGCATCTCCTCCTCATGGACTGCACCAGATTTGACCGTTCTTGCTGTGAGATGTTACCCCACTCTTCCACCAAGGCACCTGCAAGTTCCCAGACATTTCTGGGGGGAATGGCCCTAGCCCTCACACTCCGATCCAACAGGTCCCAGACGTGCTCAATGGGATTGAGATCCGGGCTGTTCGCTGGCCATGGCAGAACACTGACATTCCTGTCTTACAGGAAATCACGCACAGAACGAGCAGTATGGCTGGTGGCATTGTCATGCTGGAGGGTCATGTCAGGGTGAGCCTGTAGGAAGGGTACCACATGGAGGAGGAGAATGTCTTCCCTGTAACGCACAGCGTTGAGATTGCCTACAATGACAACAAGCTCAATCCGATGATGCTGTAAAACACCGCTCCAGACCATGATGGACCCTCTACCTCCAAATCGATCCCGACCCAGAGTACAGGCTTCGGTGTAACGCTCATTCCTTCGACGATAAACACGAATCTGACAATCACTCCTGTTGAGACAAAACCGTAACTCGTCAGTGAAGAACGCTTTTTGTGGGTTTGTGCCCGTAGGCGACTGTTGCCGGTGATGTCTGGTGAGGACCTACCTTACAACAGGCCTACAAGCCCTCAGTCCAGCCTCTCTCAGCCTATTGCGGACAGTCTGAGCACTGATGGGGACTGTGCGTTCCTGGTGTAACTCGGGCAGTTGTTGTTGCCATCCTGTACCTGTCCCGCAGGTGTGATGTTCGGATGTACCGATCCCGTGCAGGTGTTGTTACACGCGGTCTGCCACTGTGAGGACGGTCAGCTGTCTGTCCCGTCTCCCTGTAAGCTCTGTCTTAGGCGTCTCACAGTACGGACATTGCAATTTATTGCCCTGACCACATCTGCAGTCCTCATGTCTCCATGCAGCATGCCAAAGGCACGTTCACGCAGATGAGCAGGAACCCCGGGCATCTTTCTTTTGGTGTTTTTCAGATTCAGTAGAAAGGCCTATTTTAGTGTCCAAAGTTTTCATAACTGTGACCTTAATTGCCTACCATCTGTAAGCTGTTAGTGTCTTAACGACCGTTCCACAGGTGCATGTTCATTAATTGTTTATGGTTCATTGAACAAGCATGGGAAACAGTGTTTAAACCCTTCACAATGAAGATCTGTAAAGTTATTTGTATTTTTACAAATTATCTTTGAAAAACAGGGTCCTGAAAAAGGGAAGTTTCTTTTTTTGCTGAGTTTAGGATGGTGATACAGATATGAGAGAAAGCAGTTTGTGTTAAGCACAACTCTAAATCCTCTTGCCTTGGAATAGTGGGACAAAAAGGGAAGAGCTTTTTTGTTTCCTTTGTGCCCATGCCCTGTGTTACATCATCCCTCTCTAAATAAACGGAAGCTCCGGCACTTAACTCCTAATGCCTGGCCATACTAAACACAACTCTCTGGGTTACATATAAGAGGGCCCAGAGTTTTTTTTTTCTCTCCTGACAACCTGACTTGACCAAAAAAAGGCTTGGAGCTTTTCCTGCCCTATTCATGTAGTAATGTGCTGTTTAGACAGAGTATAATGCTGTGTCACACTAAACAACAGACAGAGGATGCATGGGACCAGTCACAGTACAAGAGTATTGAGGGAACCTGGCTGCCCTGTGGCAGATGTGGAGGTGTTCAGCTCCAATTGTCACCACCCTCTAATCATGCTGCAGAGCTAGCTACATGCCAACACACCCACCGGCATATAGGCATCATTCACTGAGCTAGTGAAATGCTAGGCTAACAGGCCCACAGTTAAAGCTTAGTATAGGCTTCATTCACAGGCAGTGCCAAGTGAGGGTTCAACCCAGTCCACTACAGAGTTCTGTACAGAACAAAAGAATCCCTTATAAGCTCCTCTCCTGCTGACTCAATCACAACCATCTTTCCATCTGAGATGCTCTCTGCTATACCAATGGAATAGCGAGGCAATGACCCCAAAACATGACCCTCCCCTGAAAGATCTGAGAGATGAACAACTCAATCACATTCTCGCTGCCTCGAAGTGAAAACCTTTTCCCAGGCATATTGTTGGATGCGATAAATAACTATAGTAGTACTTGCAGGTGCAGTATAATGTCGAACAAGTCTTTGAAAAACACTTTTCTCAGAGCTTGAGGAAAGTCTCCATCGATACAATACTTTCCCCCACAATCATTTGTCTGTTAGCTCTTGGTAAGTTCACTAGACTGAACAGACAAGCAGGACAGACCGTGTCTCCTTGGTACATCTGGCATTGAAACTACATCACTGCTATTATTCCTCCTTTCATCAAACCTGTGAATTGATTTTAAGTGCTGTTGAGTAATTCACTGCCCTCTATTAACACCCATAGCAATGAACTATTATTAGAAACCTTGTGGATATGGATGTTCTGAAATTAATCCAACGCTGGATGCTTTGTTACAGAACAAAACCATCAGCCTGTTGGTAATACCAGCAGTCAGTTAGAAATACCAGCAGTCAGTTAGAAATACCAGCAGTCAGTTGGTAATACCAGCAGTCAGTTGGTAATACCAGCAGTCAGTTGGTAATACCAGCAGTCAGTTGGTAATACCAGCAGTCAGTTGGTAATACCAGCAGTCAGTTGGAAATACCAGCAGTCAGTTGGAAATACCAGCAGTCAGTTGGAAATACCAGCAGCCAGTTGGAAATACCAGCAGCCAGTTGGCAATACCAGCAGCCAGTTGGTAATACCAGCAGCCAGTTGGTAATACCAGCAGCCAGTTGGTAATACCAGCAGCCAGTTGGTAATACCAGCAGCCAGTTGGTAATACCAGCAGCCAGTTGGTAATACCAGCAGCCAGTTGGTAATACCAGCAGCCAGTTGGTAATACCAGCAGCCAGTTGGTAATACCAGCAGCCAGTTGGTAATACCAGCAGCCAGTTGGTAATACCAGCAGCCAGTTGGTAATACCAGCAGCCAGTTGGTAATACCAGCAGCCAGTTGGCAATACCAGCAGCCAGTTGGTAATACCAGCAGCCAGTTGGTAATACCAGCAGCCAGTTAGCAATACCAGCAACCTGTTGGCATTACTAGCAACTTGTCATTAATTACAACGGGCAACATATTGGTTATACCGGCAGCCTGTTGGCAGTAGCGAACCACAGGATGGCAACACAAGTGGCCATATTTTTCTTGACTTTTCTAGCTACAGTTGCTCCTATGATATAATCCTTATTTACCAAGACCTGAGGCCTCATCAGCCCTGCTCTTATTGCTGTTCATGGCCAATTACTGTTATTCAGCATCATCAGAGCACTAATCAATGAGTCCCATGTAGGCCAATAATAAGGACCGTAGCCTCTTCCTAACCACCCAGTGTAAACACTTTCATTAATGAAAGCCTGCTTCCTCCCTCCCTTGGGTCAAATACATAGATTGTTGTTGATTTCTTCCTCTACCTCATGGATAGGGCTGCGGGTGTCACGAAATTTCATCAGTCGGTGATTGTCAAGCAAATAACTGTCTGTCTCACGGTAATTGACCGTTAATTAACAGAAACACATTTCGCATCTCCTTGCCTACAAGACACGAATGCAGACCTTTGGAACATCTACATTTGAAAAAGTCTAATAAATCCATGTAATATAGCCTACACCATCACGATAAATCCATTATTTATTTTAGACATGTCTAAAGAAACATGATATGAAGAAAATGTAGTCTATTTCAGAAGAACAGAATAGCATACTCTGAGTTGTCCTTATGTGAGGTCCTGATCTGGCTATGCCATATGGCTGTGGGCTACACTAGGTCTTTTAGCAGACAAGATTTGCTTAGAATTCTGTGGCATTATTTTATAGTACAAAGAATACAATTGAACATAGCTGAATAAAATAGAAAGGATATTTTCTCCAAATGATTTGAGTGAGTGCGCACATGTAGCTATTATGTGTTGAGCGGTTAACAAAGAAATAGGTATTCCTATATGCTTAATTTATAGATATTAATGTAACTTTAGTAGTTCTACAAATGTTAATACATTGTAAGGCTGTATGATGCTGTAAGTTGTTTAAAAGGCATGAGCTCTGCTTTGTTTTTTGCGCAGGCTGTACACACTTCATCAGTCACTCATTCACAATTTGACCAGCACTTGATAATGCCTTAAATTTCATGGAGGAATCCCCTTTGTGTGGCCGTAATGGACCATAAAAGAATCCATGCCTTTTGCGGCCAGTGGCCGTTGTGCCCTTCTCCCTAAGTGCGGCACGCTTGGAAGCACCTCTCTCACATGGCTTTCCATCACATGATCGGGTCTTTCTCACAGGCTACAAGTGAAGACAGACACATTATCCAATTCCAAGGTGCATATTGAAGATATTGGAAGAACTGTCCACATTTTACTTTTCACCAGCCAACAAGATGAGTAGGCCTAATGAACAAGATAAACACTAGCCTATGTTAATCTACTATCCCCCATAGTACAAAAGTCAACCTATTCTATTCTGTGCAAGAAATAAATATTCCAAACATAGTCTGGGACAGTTGTGGGATGCGATGGATCCCAAATTAATACAACCACTAGCATCCCCACAAAAATGTATGAAATGTGGCTGACGCAACAGATCAGAATGTTTAGCTTAAAATGTTGCTAAACTATTAGGCTATTTATTCACATTATAAGTGCAGCAATGTGCACTATAGGCTATAAGTGTGAATGTTCCATTAGAGGAAAAACACCATTATCAAAAGTGACCGCAAATGTGATTATGCATGTAATGCTTTTATTATAAAGGTGCATTTTTATGGTGAAAAATGATCTTCCCCAAAATTGAAACTTGTGCTGCTTATGTATGCCAGTTAAGCTCTACACCCCTTGTAAAGCGGATTAATGTGCTTAATTTTAAGAAGTTATTTGGCCACTGTAGTTGTGATATGAACCTTATCAAAACATATAGGCCTATGGGCTGGGCTAGGCTAGATGAGGTGTGCAATTATGATTCACAAAAATGGTTATTTCTTATGCTAGGCATCATTCACAAGACCTATATAAGTGATATGCTAATATTGTCACCCATCAGACTATTCTTGATTTAATCTTGTCGTTACATATATACTTTACATATACCTTTACATATACCTTTACATATACATACACCTGTATCGAAACAGGGGCAGTGGAAGAAATGCATAATCTATGCACTTAAATAGCAAATGGAGGACGCTTTTTCCGTGGTTCATTTTCATGCCAGCCAGGTGGGCTATAATCCTGTTGTAAATATAAGCAATGTGCCTAATATTAGGAAAGTTGAGTAAAAATATAATAGGCCTAGCTTGTAAAAAGCTGATGGGATCACTCTGGCCATCACTCTGTTTGCTCACGCAGTTGCATATCCTATAGAAATGTTGCACAACATGAGCTCATGGGCTCTCTAAGTGTTTGATCAGATTTTTGAAAACATTTGCATTTATGTCAGCGTGATTAGAGGGACAATAGAGTGCTGAGTACCAGGCAGTTAGCAAGTTTGGTAGGCTGCTAGACTAAACGGTCACGTGGAATTGACTGCCTTCATGACTCGTGACCGCCAGTGTGGCGGTAATACTGTCACCGCACCAGCTCTACTCGGGATCAATGCGTTCTCCCCTTATTTTGCGATTAGTGGTGTAGCTCTGTGGGCTGGGTGCTCATAGGGGACCTGTGTGCTATCAGGTACCTCATGATTTAAACATCTCCTATATACAGACAGCTCAAGTTCTTCTCCTAAGACATGGATATTTGTTTTGAAAAATATACAATATTAGTTTCCCCCCCCCAGGACAGATGATTTAAGTGGGTGTGTGAGTATGAGCTTGTTTGTTTGTTTCTGTGTGGTGGGGCTGTTTGTATGTCTGGATTGTACCCATGTTCTGTAGAACAGCTCCTAGCTAGACTAATATTTTCAGAATGAAATGTGATTGAAACTGGTGAGCTGCCTCTCCCTGGCTGCTGTGGTAATGTCAGTGTTCCGTGTTGTTTTCTCTCTACCCTTCATAGATCTGGCCCTGGGTTTGTACTGCTGCGGCTGGGTCTCATTTATTCCAGTGGGCACCCTGGCGCAGCCACCCCTGGCATAGCACATCCACCCCTGGCACATTCTCCTCTGTTGGTTGTGCTCCCTGCTTCTGCCTCTGCACCCTCCTCTCCTGCCAGTCCACACTGGGCCTGATTGATAATGAGGCAATTTCCTGGGTCCTGGTCCGTTTTCCTCACCCCCAACTCTTATTTTCCCCTCTTTCATGCTTTTTGGAAAAGGGCCTCCCTACTCAGCTTCAGTCAATGGATGTAACCACAACTATCTCCTCCATTGCCTGGTTGCTAGGCAGCGGGCAGTATTTGTTTTGCTCATATCCCTGGAATTTTCTGGCCTCTGTAAGTGGAGCTTGATCCCACTGTTCTCCCCCCTCCATGGGAAACTTATGTTTACATTGCCAGAGCATGTGAAATAGATACAGTGAGGGGAAAAATTACATTTGCCCACTGACAAAGATATGATCAGTCTATAATTTTAATGGCAGGTTTATTTGAACAGTGAGGAATCAGCCCAGAACTACACGGGAGGATCTGTCAATGATCTCAAGGCAGCTGGGACCATAGTCACCAAGAAAACAATTGGTAACACACTCCACCGTGAAGGCCCGCAAGGTCCCCCTGCTCAAGAAAGCACGGCCCATCTAAAGTTTGCCAATGATTCAGAGGACAACTGGGTGAAAGTGTTGTGGTCAGATGAGACCAAAATGGAGCTCTTTGGCATCAACTCAACTCGCCGTGTTTGGAGGAGGAATGCTGCCTATGACCCCAAGAACACCATCCTCACCGTCAAACATGGAGGTGGAAACATTATGCTTCGGGGGTGTTTTTCTGCTAAGGGGACAGGACAAATTCACCGCATCAAAGGGACGATGGACGGGGCCATGTACCATCAAATCTTGGGTTAGAACCTCCTCCCCTCAGCCAGGGCATTGAAAATGGGTCATGGATGGGTATTCCAGCATGACAATAACTCAAATCACATGGCCAAGGCAACAAAGGAGTGGCTCAAGAAGAAGCACATTAAGTTCCTGGAGTGGCCTAGCCAGTCTCCAGACCTTAATCCCATAGAACATCTGTGGAGGGAGTTGAAGGTTCGAGTTGCCAAACGTCAGCCTCGAAACCTTAATGACTTGGAGAAGATCTGCAAAGAAGAGTGGGACAAAATCCCCCCTGAGATGTGTGCAAACCTGGTGGCCAACTACAAGAAATGTCTGACCTCTGTGATTTCCAACAATTTTGTTGTTGTTATTCTGTCTCTCACTGTTCAAATACACCTACCATTAAAATTATAGACGGATAATTTCTTTGTCAGTGGGCAAACGTACAAAATCAGCAGGGGATCAAATACTTTTTTCCCTCACTGTAATAAACAATAAAACATGAACAGTAAACATTCTTTTGGAACTTTTGTGAGTGTAAAGACATTTCAAATGGCATATGTCTATACAGTTTTAGCAAATAGTTAAAGTAAAAAGGGAAAATAAATAAACATAAATATGGATTGTATTTACAGTGGTGTTTGTTCTTCACTGGTTGCCCTTTTCTTGTGGCAACAGGTCACACATCTTGCTGCTGTGATTGCACACTGGTATTTCACCCAATAGATATTGGATTTGTTTTTACATTTTTTTGGGTCTGTGTAATCTGAGGGAAATATGTGTCTCTAATATGGTCATACATTTGGCAGGAGGTTAGGAAGTGCAGCTCAGTTTCCACCTCATTTTGAGGCTACAGTATGTGCACACTGTAATGAATACTCAGGGAGAAAAAGGTGTAGATTCACGTGCAGAGCGTGGCAGGTGTTTATTTCGCCTTGGAACCGTGGGCACAGGCAATGTTCATACACAGGTAGGCAAACAGGCAGGTGAATCAACTAGGACTGAAGGCTATAACTGGTTCTCACAAACGAGCTAGGAAAGGCACAAACAAAGTGAACTGAACTAACAGAATGAACTGAACTAACAGAATGAACTGAACTAATTAAGGAGCTGATGAGACCAGGTGAGTAACCAACACAGGTGAAATCAATGAACAAAAATGAAAGACAGGGCTACGTTCCAGAACACAAAGAAACAGGGCTACGATCAAGTACACAACATAACAGAACACAAGGTTGACTAAGAAAATAAATACAGAACTTTACACACACTGCCCAGTCTTCTCTTGAGAGCCTGGTCTGCCTACAGCAGTTTCTTTACCTAATTGGTATGTCAAATTTGATATTCCTTTTGATAGCATAGGATGCCCGTTTTGCCTTGTCTCTCAGATCGTTCACAGCTTTGTGGAAGTTACCTGTGATGCTGATGTTTAGGCCAAGGTATGTATAGTTTTTTGTGTGCTCTAGCGCAACGTTGTCTAGATGGCATTTGTTTTTTGTGTTCCTGGGAACTGGACATTTTTTGGCACACCATTATTTTTGTCTTACTGAGATTTACTGTCAGGGCCCAGGTCTGACAGAATCTGTGCAGAAGATCGAGGTGCTACTGTAGGCCCTCCTTGCTTGGGGACAGAAGCATCAGATTATCAACAAACAGTAGACGTTTGACTTCGGATTCTAGTAGGGTACTGTAGACAGTTCTAGTGCCCCCACCAATTTGTTGATATATATATATATATATATATCAGCTGAAATAGACAGCAGCCTTCAATATGGTAGACCAATCCGAACTCTCCTCTCGGCATGTCCAGCCCACTCATTATCTCCAATCATGACTAGTGGGAAGGTTGCTAGCTTTTTCTGTGCCTTATTAACCAATAAGGTTTGTAATTTAACAATCATATTTGTATTTACAGATGGCATACAAGTTAGTTATTAATGCAGATGAAAGTTCACATGTTCCAGAAGGCATTTCTGCCCAAAAAAAGCATTTTGATAAAACATTTTTTTCCGTTCAAACATCTCTCCTGTGAAGTCGTGACTTGCGCCTAGTTTCCTGAATTGGGTCACATTTGTCATTGTTGTTCATTTTCTGAGGTTGTCTGCTTGACATTTTTAGGTTTGATAGGGAAGCTGAGAGGTCAAATATACTGTTCAGGTTTTCTACTTCCAAGTTTACAACTTCAGTATTACTGGGGAGGGTATGCTGTCACCTCCGGTTAGGTGTTTGTCCCCCTGCGGTTCAGAAACCCTACACGTGTGTCAGCTCCCCTAGCTCTTGAAAATCTTCATTAGAGCAGTGGATGAATGGACTGTTTTATAGTGATACAGTACCTCTCAATCTCACACCATAGGAGGTTTTCCTTGTCAGTATGTGAGGTCAAGCGATGCACCCTCAGTCTTACACTCAGCACACAGTGAACAGTTGTGCTGCCCTGCAGGGAGAGTTTCCACACTGTGTCTGGAAGGATTCTGGGCTGTGGAAGCACCATATGGGGGATACAGTGTGTGTCTGTGCTACTGTCATCATGCTTTTATTACAGTGGAGGGACGCTCTCAATGGCCCTATATCCACTCACACTTATCCTCCAGTCTGAGTTCCTCTGTCAGGCAGGAAGACTAAACATCCTCCTCATAATAGCTTTCCTCTGCACAGCTTTAATCTGCTCAAATACCAAAGGCTGCTGTGTTGAAAAGAGGCGGTCAGAACCCAGGCTCAGATTGTTTCCTCTTTGTAGAGTGAAAGTGAATATAGTCGGAATGGGATGAAGGCTGTTTGTTGTGTTAGAGAGAGGGAGTAGTCCCCTATTGGGGCTGTCCCTGGCATTCCATCTGGAGAGGGGGAGGGGGAGGGGGAGAGATGGGTAGAGCAATGATATCTGCAGGCCAGTCTTCAACAACAGCCATAACACAGCTCTGAGAGTCCGTGCTGATAGAAGCCCACACTTGAATCTGTTGAATTTGATGCAATTGAATTCTATTAAATTGTACCATTTAAAAAGACCTGTTCTAGTTGAAAAATCAGATACCACAAGGCGTGAATAGGTTGATGTGGCTTACAATGTAGCACAAATTACTTTGGTTAAGTGTGTGTGTTTGCTCTAGTCTAATGTATTATTTTGTTTATGTGTGTACATTATGTGCTTGCACGGATGCCTGTGTATGACTCAACTGCATGTGTGCATGCAACTATGTGCTGTGAACATCATAGTGGTCTTTTGCATGTTGGCAGGTACATGAAATATTCAAGGTCTTCAGTGCAGTGCTGGCTCGCCTGCGCATGCGTCCGTACATTATTAATGCAGGGGAATGGTTTAGGAGCAGCAGTGTGATAACACACCACCATGTCTGAGAGTGTGTGTGCAGGAACTAGCTACCTCCAGCTTAACCAGTTAGGCAGTTTTTCATTGTCATCAACTGGCATTCCCTGTAGGCAATTTGGCTGTTTTTCCACATAAGCAAGTAAGGCAACGTAGTGTGAGTGTTATTTTTTTTTTTTTTTGGGGGTTAGCTCCGCTTTAATGTTGCAGATAGATTGTAATTGTTTGCATAATTTCTAATTTATGTTTCTCAATCTTGTTTTCCTTTACACTACCACCCCAACCCAGATTGGAGTAAGCTAACAGACAACAATACTTCTACTGCCACTTACAGCTATTTTGGCTCACATCTACAGTACCTGTAGTTAAAGAATTGACATATTCATAATTTCCTCTTCAAGTTCTGGATTTTCACCCACTGCGGCCAATACACCATTCATTCTGATCTTAACTACAACCCTCTGATGTCCACAGATGAACCCATCTTTCCTAGTATAGTGCCATTTTGCTATTTCCTTTTGCATTACATCCCTCCATTTTACTATGATGTGTTATGAGGATCCTGAACCTCCCTATTTGTAAAATTTCTGCCGATATTGCCCTAAAAAGAAATACTTGACCCAAGAGTATAATGATATTTCCCATTGACTGATCGTGGTTTTTAAGATCCCCTAACAATACAGTTTGCAGATCTGAACCCTGATATTGTGACATAAAAAGCAAGCAACTATGGACAGTACCAGAAAATATGTTCTATTGATTCTGTTTCCTAGCGGCAGAGTCTGCACAAGGCTGACTGTTCAATGCCCCATATATTGAGCATTCATTTTATAGAATAGCTTAAATTGGAAAGAACCGATTGATGTGTCAATTGTTGTTTTATGTCAGTTTATAGAGCCTATATGCCAAGTGATCTTGATGGGCTTGGTCTTTTTCACAATGTATTGCATCTTAACGTTACCTTCACATATCAATTAGATGTGTATATATAAAGCACCTTTTACATCAGCCGATGTCACAAAGTGCTATACAGAAACCCAGCCTAAAACCCCAAACAGCAAGCAATGCAGGGGTATTTTAGCAGGAGGGCACGCACAATCTATCAAACCCACACACACACACTTACTAACCTCGTACTCATATACAACAGAGGTCAGTATGGAAGGTATCCGTCTATAGGAGATACTTGTGTGTCCAGTCAATAGATCTCCTCTCTTGTTGTCATAAACCTCAGTGTTGTACTGTCATTACAGCTCATAATGTTCTCTGCTTTACTGGACAAACTCCAAAGGTTCTATTTACCATCGTCAACATGGCGGCAGGGAGAGGGACAGCGTGAGAGAAAGAAATGGGGCAAGAGCAAGTGAAGGGCGAAAAATATGTTGCGTGTATTTGTATGTGTGTGTGTGTGTGGGGGGGGGGGGCTAGCTGGGTTCAGTCACATCACGCCTCTGTGTTAACAGGTCTATGAACTCTCTGGGAGTGTGTTTGCAGCTTGGCTCTATGTAACCACTGGACCCACAGTCTGTAGCACTCTCAATAGGCAACCTGGTAGCATTCTGTCCCCCCCATTTATTTCTATAGAATATCCTGTCGAAAAATCAACATTGGAATCGGCTTTTTATAAAGTTTCCTTACAGTGGACTGTATAGTGCCTGCCTGTGTACAAAGCCTGTGGCTCTAATCTACTCTAGACAATATGTTATTGTTGAAGGATTGTGAACATGCTCAGACAGAACCATGGGTTATGGGGCTCACATCTCATATGATTTATTCATAACGTATTATTGCTTCAACCCCACCATGCACTTGAGAAAATACAGATATGAATCAGTATAGAGTGTACACACACAATGGGCAAGTGCCCAAACATGTGTATACACACGCACACTTTCCACTGTGTCTCTGAGTCACTTCCCTCTGTGTTCAGTTAGGAATAAAATTACAATTTCAATTCTCGCTCAAGGCTTGGAGCCTCCATTTCTCCTCCTCTTTCTTTATTTCAGCTTATCAACTCAGCCCACATACTGGAGCAGATCAGTGCAGGGTGACTTTCTAACTGTTGGGAGCTGAGAGAGTGGCTTCTTTAGAATGGGTAACGGAGCAGAGGATGTGTCTCTTAGATTGGCCGGTTAGCATGGGGACTATAAGGAGGTTTTAAATGGAGAGAATTCACCCAGTCTGACTGTGTGTCTGCTCTGTATTCACATCACTGTTGTGATGGAATGGAGAATGTCAGTGGCTTGTGTTGTTGGTGGGAGATTATGGTTGCTGTTGGGTAATGTGCGATCTGACACACAGACACACACTTCATATAAACAGTGAGTGTTGTTGGGTCAGAGTGACCATGACCCTAGTGGTGGACTGCGGGTCATTTAGCGCTGTGTGTTTAGTTAACTACTCAGTGCTGCTGTCCTCTAATCCAGACAGCCAACTACTTAACATAACAGTACAGCAGTGAAAAATATCCCAATGAGTTTCTTATCGACCCTGAACATGAAACAAGCAACATGACGTCATCTGAAAGAACAGGCCCATATCCTGTTTGTGAAAAGCACTCCAACGTTTTAATTGAACGCTAATGATGATTAAGTGCCTTGTCTCAGCGGCTGTGGAGAGGGAGGGTTACAATACGACGGCTTCCTCTGAAGTTAACACACAGGCCGTGCTGTTGACGCAGGAGTTATTGGGTGTAGGAAACTCTGTGAAACCCTATGAGACAGAGTGAGGCACCCACTGAGTGGAGAGGGGGCATCCAGGCATAACGATACTACCGTTTATATTATGCACTACTGTAGATTGACATGACTGTTAGGCTGTAACTGGATAGGGGGCGACTGGAAGGAAAATGAAAAGAGACGGATTAACTCAGAGAAAGGAAGGAGAGGGAGAGATACATGTAAGTGTTAAGGCCTGAGGAAGAGGAGGGGGTTTATATGTGAGGTGGCCTTGCTTGCTGCCTGTTTACATTTCTCCTAATGGGAGTGTATTTTTAACCTCTGGCTGTTTTTGTTCTTTGTGCAGGTGCTGGAGAGTCAGGGAAGAGCACTATTGTGAAACAGATGAAGTAAGTAGAGCTCCATGCCTGGCTGGCTGTCTCCGCATTGTTTTGTTTTGCTGCTGTTCCCGTCAAGCATGAGCAATTAGCCCAATATCACAACCTGACTCTGATGTCATTGGCAACACAAGCAGACAGGGACAGTACATTCTTAAACTAGTTACCCAGAATCATCTACATATCCTTTCTCATGCTATAATCTATACAAGGTGTCCCCAATTATATTCTGCCAATTCTATTCTTCAGCGGATGATAGGGGGGCCGGAACATAATTATAAATCATTTTTACACTACAAATTGACCACAAGAAGCCCAAAGAGATGTCACATTTGACAAAAACATAATAATTTAAAACCTTGATTACATTGGGATACGATCACATATGCCTCATTATCTATGCATGGGAATACTTGGGAATAGATGTTCTAATTTAAAATCACTTTGAGCTGATTTCCTGGTCATTTTACAGTCTGTAATGTCCCCTCCCCGAACAATCTCAGAAAACTTGGGGGGCCAAATCCAATCATTTGGCCTGCGGGCTGCCTATTGCAGAACCCTATCTGCATTGACCCATCTTGCACTAAACTTTTTGACTCATCACATACGCTGCTGCTCCTGTTTATTCTCCATCTGTTACCTAGTCACTTTTCTCCTACCTATATATGTACATATCTACCTCAATTACCTCATACCCCTGCACATTGACTCTGTACTGGTACCCCATGTATATAGCCAAGTTATTGTTACTCATTGTGTATTTATTGTTTCGTGTTATAATTTTTCTCTCTGCATTGTTGGGAAGGGCCTGTAAGTAAGCATTTCACTGTTAGTCTTACGGCTGTTGTTTACGAAGCATGTGATTTAAGATAAGATAATTTTCTGATTTAAGATAAGATCATTTGTGATTTAAGATAAGATTTGATTTGATCTATAAATTGCATAATACTTCCTATACTTACAGTCGTAAGCCTGTTTCTTTCTCAACGGTTACTTAATGGGTTTGAGATCTCCCCGGGAATGGGCAGCCGCACACACACACACACACACACACACACACACACAAAAAGGTATGGACCAGAGGAGTTTTTCTCACCATGATTAATGCATTGACTCCTTCCCTGCTAGCTCATATTCCAAGGAGCTACTCTGACAATAGAGTATACAGCTATCTTAAGTCTACGCTGTACAGGATGCTTCCTACTAGACACGCTGGATCATTTGGAACCTATAGAGAAGATACAGGTTAACCTGGTAGCAGATCTGGACCTGTATGTTCTGTAGCACATTACTCACACTACTGTCATGTTTTTCATGCCAAACATTTATGCACAAACTGGAAAGCACATCGAATAGGTTAGTTACTGGTTGGTGCCCTGTGCATCTGAATATCCAGCCAAACACACGCCCCTGTTTTGTGTGGCCTCTGGCTGGGTGTACTATAACACCTACTTCACCTGTTCTTGAACCATGCAGTTTTTTGAGGAGTGCTGGGGTAAATCTGTAGGACTTAAGCTGATGGTTATGAGCACCTTGGCTCTGGAGGCAATGTTGTCTCTGTATAACCCCACTGCTCAATCTCACAAATGAAAACACACACACATTTAAACCCTCAATCCCTTTCACAGACATTCTTGAAGACAAACACAGACGTTACTGCCTGGAATAACGAAACACACACACACACCTTCCCCCCACATACACATCAATGCAAGCACACACAATTATCCTTTATATATTCACACACTCACACACACACACTCTTCAATGGTTGAATTATTCCTCCACATTCTCGTCGTGCCATGCTTTCAATCCCTTTTTCATCCACTCACACAGATCAATTCAACTGACGCTATTAAACCATTTCACATTGGATTAATAACACACACACACCACACACACACCCCTGTAATACATGGGCGAAACACTGTCAAAACCATCCTGATGATGAAATCACCCATTAGCCAGTAACTTGTTTTGACTTGAAAATGATTTGTATTATACTGAACAAAAATATGAACACAACGTGTAAAGTGTTGGTCCAATGTTTCATGAGCTGAAATAAAAGATCCCAGAAATGTTCCATTTGCTCCAATTTTGTGCACAAATTGTTTATATCCCTGTTAGTGAGCATTTCTCCTTTGCCAAATAATCCATCCACCTGACAGGTGTGGCATATCAAGAAGCTGATTGAAAAGCATGATCATTACACAGGTGCACCTTGTGTTGGGGACAATAAAAGGCCACTTTAAAATGTGTAGTTTTGTCACACATTACAATGTGTCAAGTTTTAAGGGAGCATGCAATTGGCATGCTGACTGCAGGAACGTCCACCAGAGCTGTTGCCAGATCATTTAATGTTAATTTCTTTACCATGAGCCACCTCTAACATCTTTTTAGAGAACCGGCCTTACAACCGCAGACCACGTGTAACCACGCCAGCCCAGGACCTCCACATCCGGCTTCTTCACTTGCGGGATTTTCTGACTGTAATAACGTCCTTTTGTCGGGCTAAAAAAGATTCTGATTGACTGGGCCTGGCTCCCCAGTGGGTGGGCCTCGCTCAGAAGTGGGTGGGCCTATGCCCTCCCAGGCCCACCGATGGCTGCGCCCCTGCCCAGTCATGTGAAATCCATAAATTAGGGCCTAATTAATTCATTAATTTCAGTTGATTGATTTCCTTATATGAACTTTAAATCAGTAAAATTGTTGCATGTTGCATTTTATATTTTGGTTCAGTATAATTGCCTTTTAGTATAAATAACTTGAGGGCTCCACTAACAAGGAAAAGGCTTCATCCTGATTTGCTCGGAATTTCAAAATTTAACTTAGATTTCAGAATAAAAATGTATTCTGCTGTGGTTCTTCTTGACTATTACTATTATGAATTTGCAGTCTCATCTGGAAAATGTCTGTTTCGGCATGAAATCTAGTTTTTTTTACATTTTGGGGAAATTGAACATGACTTTAAACAAATAAGTCTCCCTGGTTCAACTCCAACCTCCCCAGCCAGCGTGTGTTGGTGTGTTGTCTTCGCTGAATTGTAATTGAGAATAAACACTTTGTGAGCTCATGGGGCGGCAGGTAGCCTAGTGGTTAGAGAGTTGGACTAGTAACTGAAAGGTTGCAAGATCAAATCCACAAGCTGACAAGGTACAAATCTGCTCTTCTGCCCCTGAACAAGGCAGTTAGCCCATTGTTCCTAGGCCGCCATTGACTTGCCTAGTTAAATAAAGGTCAAAACATTAAATTAATTCTTTAAGTCCCATTTGGACTTCATCCTAGCAGGCTCCCTTTCATTCCAATTAGTTTGATTGAGAATGCCTCACCGCAGGGCCCAATCCATGCTCCCAGAGGGAATTGGTGTGACTAGACGGGGTAAAATATTTGTTTCATAGCGTAGGAGCTCCTGTCTTGGCCTGGCCACTTTTTACTATCAACATATTTGTTCCATCTCCCTCCTCCATACTATAGTCTATTTGTTTTAGTTGTAGTGTTCTCTCAGCAGAGACCGGATCTTCCCCCACAGACCAGTAACATCAGTCTGGAATGAAGTATTCAGTATGCATAGTACAGCCAATGATTAAAGTAGATAGTACTTGTTTCAATTATTAAATACATGCTCCGGAACTTTGGCGACTAGTAAACCTCCAGCTTTCACACATGCATAATATATGAGCAGAATTACTGTTTAACCTCAATTAGCCACGAAATCCCTAGTTTGAAAGCGACTGTTTTCTGGAAGCTGTGATGCACCATTTTCCCTACATTTTCCCACATGTGGGCCCAGCCCCTTAGCAATTTGAGTTTCAGCCAATAAGCTTCAACCCCTCGCCATATGAGTGAAACCTAGCAAGAGGCTCATTATGCACTCACAGTAGAGCGAGAGAGCGAGCAATGACATGGTGCAAATATCTGCACATACACTAGATACCAAAGGTATATGGACACCTGCTCGTTGAACATCTCATTCTAAAATCATGGGCGTTAATATGGAGTTTGTCCCCATTTTGCTGCTATAAGAGCCTCCACTCTTTTGGGAAGGCTTTCCACTAGATGTTGGAACATTGCTGCAGGGACTTGCTTCCATTCAGCCACAAGAGCATTAGTGAGATCAGGCAGTGATGTTGGGCGATTAGGCCTGGCTTGCAGTCGGCATTCCAATTCATCCCAAAGGTGTTCATTGGGGTTGAGGTCAGGGCTCTGTGCAGGCCAGTCAAGTTCTTCCACACCACTCCAGCTAACGCTTGGCTATGGAGATTGCATGACCCACCCCTCTCTCCCTCCTGTTTAAATGACCCAACTCCTCTCTCTCTCCTGTGTCTGTCAGGATCATCCATGAGGATGGCTACTCAGAAGAAGAGTGTAAACAGTACAGAGCTGTGGTCTACAGCAATACCATCCAGTCAATCATGGCCATCATCAAGGCAATGGCTAACCTCAAGATCGACTACGAAGAGGCCGCTCGAGCGGTAAGACACACACACACACACACGCGTCTGAGTGCATCCACCTGAGCAGCCACTGTTCTCTCTGCATACACCCCACTGCTGCTCTAAAAGCCAACCAGCCCTTGAACCGCTCCCACTCTTCTCACAAAACAGACTTCTCCACTTTATCCCTCTTCTCTAGTCCAGCTCTAATCTGTCTGAAGTGAGACGGGGAAATGATCTATGCTCAAGTATCTCTTCTTCCTGAAGTGCTATGTGACAATAGCCTCCAGACAGATTAGAGTTTTGAGTAGTTTAGCCTCCCAGACCTTGTATGAGGCGGAGTGAGTGAGTACCATCCAGTGATGTGCCATGTGTACTCAGTCCTGCTGCCCATGTGTGTCATTAGACTAGGGGGACCACTGCAGAGCTAAGCTGCCTGTCTGCCCAGTGGGAATTACTGAGAGATATGATACAACAATAAAAAACTATCCATGTGTTCCTAGTAAGAGCCAATTATAGTCATGCCCCCCATGTCTCTCCCAAACAAGATTTACAGTTCCTCTCTATGCAAATAGGAATCTTATGAAATATTTTCCTGTTCTTCATTTTACCAACCAAACAGAAGTATTATTAAGTGAGCGATCTGCTCACTCTCTCGACCAAGTCCAATTTTGGATTTGATCAAGTGTTGAGATAAAGACCTCATTTTGTACTACTTCCTGTGCAGAGGAGGTGCAGAGGAGGTATGGAGAGGGAAGAGTGTTCCGCTGGTATGTGTCACAGTTGGTTTATTGGAGGTAACTAGCTCTGCAAGACATATTCCTGCTACAAATCTCTGCAGGTCTGTCGGTGTCTCTCAAAATGATGAAAAAACAAATCAGAACTTCACAGCGGTGAAACTATACCAGTGTTATATATTATAACCTAACCTGATTGACATAATGAATTCGTAATGATAATGTTGTACACCGTAAGACGGGCTACATTCTCCAACAATGGGCTTTGTGGATTATGCTGCTTTACTAGCTCTAAACAGAGCCATGATTAAAAATCCTACAATGTGATTTTCTGGAGAAAAAAAATCTCATTTTGTCTGTCATAGTTGAAGTATACCTATGAAAATTACAGGCCTCTCTCATCTTTAAGTGGGAGAACTTGCACAATTGGTGGCTGACTAAATACTTTTTTGCCCCACTGTACATGGTGGTTGATAAAGTGATTTACATTGTATGGGACTAATGCATCTCATTCACTACCAATGTACAGCACCCATGCCTATTGAGATAGGCCTTTTGTTAAGTCATTTAGGTGTTAATAATGATGGAGTAGGAATAAGCTGTAGGCTGTACACACACACACACGCTTGCTCATCTAATACCACTCCCAGTGACTGTAGTGCTGAAGGGGGCAGGGCTCTCTCTATAGTCCCCCACTGCAGTATATCTATCAGGTGTATTCACTGCTGCAGCGGCTAACTCAGCCACGCTAACTTCCTTTACAAAGCAGCTCCCCAGGGGTGAGACTGCAAGAGGGAGTGCTACTCAAAATGTTCTGGTGTCTTACTCTCTTGGCCTGATAGTGTAACGGTTTTCTTGTGTCGAAGGAGAGGCGGACCAAAACGCAGCGTGGTGATTAGTCATGGTTCTTTAATAAAGAAACTATACATGAATAGACTAACAAAACCAAGAAATGTGCAAAACCAAAACAGCCCTATCTGGTGCAAACACAGAGACAGGAACAATCACCCACAAAACCCAACACCAAACAGGCTACCTAAATATGGTTTCCAATCAGAGACAATGACTAACACCTGCCTCTGATTGAGAACCATATCAGGCCAAACATAGAAATAGACAAACTAGACATGTAACATAGAATGCCCACTGAGATCACACCCTGACCAAACAAAACATAGAAACATACAAAGCAAACTATGGTCAGGGTGTGACAGATAGTTTAATTTATTACATGTTCTGTAGATTGGCTGTTTTAAAGTATTTGACTTAATGTAACAACAGAGATCTGCGCTAGTTTTCATTTTACACACATAGTGTTGCAAAATTCCGGTCACTTTTTAAAAAATTCCCAGGTTTTCCAGAAATCAGGATTGGGGGATTTCCGCAATGAGGAGGGAATAAGCCGGAAAACCTTAATCCTCCAACCAGGATTACTGGAAAACCAGGGAATGTAATTTTGCCACCTATTCACACCATACTGTTCTCTCTTATTGTGCACACCTTAAGGGCTCTTGAAGGGAGGAGGTGGGCTCAGGTGACATAGTCTTGACACGATACAGGTCATCCTCCTTCATTCGCCATAAAACTAGTCTGTTTATCACAGACTTTAATGACAACACAATACACTCACTCAAGTACACACTCTATTCCTGTGAGCTACTTTAAAGAGGCCTTTATCACCTGGTGTATTTGTTTTGATTCCTCTTCTTAGAACCGCCTCCATCACTTATTAACCAGTTCATGGGCTGGACTGGGTTAGACTGGGGGTGGACTGGGCAGACACAGGTTAACCAGCTGCATGGAACTTAGGCCAGCATGTGTCCTCTCAGTCAATGCAGCTTTAGGAGTATGTCCATCTTTTCCCTGGGAAGCATCGATGCATGGAGGGATGGTCAAGAGGGTTTTGTGGGCAGTGCACTAAAGTGATGTGGGAGCTGTGTAATCGGCCCTTCTGATGCTCTGTGTGTTTGTGTGTACATACTTGCGTAAGTCAGCGTGGGACCATGCTAGGGGAAAGCTATACACCACATTATGTGTGTAAGTCAGGGCTGAGACCTGGCGGAAACCTGCCTGTGTCTACAGGTATAATTACCTCAGTCATCCTGTTCTCATGGACCCTTCCAGAGGGGTGCTGTGCCCTGGGGTGCTCCCCTGTGGCTACTCTGAATGATGAGTCACCTGTATGGCTGGCCCGAACACACACAGACACACACGCGCACACACAGAGCTCTGAGAAAGAGTGAGGACAGTCTCTCCAGTGGATAGGTATGATTACTGTGTTTAATGGTTCTTCTGTTTGTAGTGCAGACTGTCTAATTGTGTCCTCCAGTCTAATTGACCTTGTGAGACCTGATCTATTACTGTCTGCTTTACCATGGCCAAGTTTATTAACGTTGATTAGTTAAGGTCTCTTGTCTGTTCCACTTGGTCTGACTCATTCCTAACCCTGTGTGTGTCTGTGTCGCCTCCAGGATGATGCCCGCCAGCTGTTTGCCCTCTCAGGGGCTGCTGAGGAGCAGGGCATCCTGCCAGACGACCTGTCCAACGCCATGCAGAGGCTGTGGGGCGACGGAGGGGTGCAGGGTTGCTTTACGCGCGCCCGCGAGTACCAGCTCAACGACTCGGCTGCCTAGTGAGTAACGACCAACACCACTCTGCCCACTTGGCTACGTACTTCTGCCAGGCTCATAGTCTACTTTGTCATGGTCCTACTCTTTTCCATGTTACCATATAGTACCTGTAAGGCTGTACCCAAAGATATGCAAGATATGCAATTTTGATGTGTGATTTCTAACTTTTAAAACATTTTTGGGAAACTACCAAAACATAAATGGCCTACCTGTAACTTACTCACACTCTGTAGAATGGAACTTTTGGAAGACCATCGAATTAAAGTTTGTCATGTGCGCCGAATACAACAGGTGTAGACCTTACAGTGAAATGCTTACTTACAAAGCCTAACCAACAGTGCAATTTTTTTTAGGAAAAAATAGGTATTAGGTAAACAAAAGATAGGTAAAGATAAATGACAGTTAAAATAACAGTAGCGAGGCTATATTTTCAGGTGGTACCGGTACAGAGTCAATGTGCAGGGGGCACCGGTTAGTCGTGCTAATTGAGGGATTACAGATAAAGTCGGAAGTTTACATACACCTTAGCCAAATACATTTAAACTCAGTTTTTCACAATTCCTGACATTTAATCCAAGTAAAAATTCCCTGTCAGTTAGGATCACCACTTTATTTTAAGAATGTGAAATGTCAGAATGATAGTAGAGATAATGATTTATTTCAGCTTTTATTTCTTTCATCACATTCCCAGTGGGTCAGAACTTTACATACGCTCAATTAGTATTTGGTAGCTTTGCCTTTAAACTGTTTAACTGGGGTCAGACATTTCGGGTAGCCTTCCACAAGCTTCCCACAATAAGTTGGGTGAATTTTGGCCCATTCCTCCTGACAGAGCTGGTGTAACTGAGTCAGGTTCGTAGGCCTCCTTGCTCACACACGCGTTTTCAGTTCTGCCTACACATTTTCTATGGGATTGAGGTCAGGGCTATGTGATGGCCACCCCAATACATTGACTTTGTTGTCCTTAAGCCATTTTGCCACAACTTTGGAAGTAATGCTTTGTGTCATTGTCCATTTGGAAGACCCATTTGCGACCAAGCTTTAACTTCCTGACTGATGTCTTGAGATGTTCCTTCAATATATCCACATAATTTTCCATCCTCATGAT
Source organism: Oncorhynchus tshawytscha (assembly GCF_018296145.1). NCBI lineage: Eukaryota > Metazoa > Chordata > Actinopteri > Salmoniformes > Salmonidae > Oncorhynchus > Oncorhynchus tshawytscha. The sequence goes on along the minus strand of NC_056435.1, from coordinate 45,661,290 downwards.
GCCATCTATTTTGTGAAGTGCACCAGTCCCTCCTGCAGCAAAGCACCCCCACAACATGATGCTGCCACCCCCGTGCTTCATGGCTGGGATGGTGTTCTTCGGCTTGCAAGCCTCCCCCTTTTTCTTCCAAACATAACAATGGTCATTATGTCCAAACAGTTATATTTTTGTTTCATCAGACCAGAGGACATTTCTCCAAAAAGTGCGATCTTTGTCCCCATGTGCAGTTGCAAACCGTAGCCTGGCTTTTTTATGGCGGTATTGGAGCAGTGTCTTCTTCCTTGCTGAGCGGCCTTTCAGCTTATGTTGATATAGGACTCGTTTTACTGTGGATATAGATACTTTTGTACCTGTTTCCTCCAGAATCTTCACAAGGTCCTTTGCTGCTTTTCTAGGATTGATTTGCACTTTTCGCACCAAAGTACGTTCTTCTCTCAGAGACAGAACGCATCTCTTTCCTGAGCGATATGACGGCTGCGTGGTCCCATAGTGTTTATACTTGCGTACTATTGTTTGTGCAGATGAACGTGGTACCTTCAGGCGTTTGGAAATTGCTCCCAATGATGAACCAGGCTTGTGGAGGTCTGCATTTTTTTTGGACTGAGTTCTTTTGATTTTCCCATCATGTCAATCAAAGAGGCAATGAGTTTGAAGGTAGGCCTTAAAATACATCCATAGGTACACTTCCAATTGACTCAAATGATGTCAATTAGCCTATCAGAAGCTTCTAAAGCGATGATGTAATTTTATGGAATTATCCAAGCTGTTTAAAGGCACAGTCAACTTAGTGTATGTACATTTCTGACCCACTGGAATTGTGATACAGCGAATTATAAGTGAAATAATCTGTCTGTAAACAATTGTTGGAAAAATTACTTGTCATGCACAAAGTAGATCCTAACCAACTTGCCAAAACTATAGTTTGTTAACAAGAAATTTGTGGAATGGTTGAACAACGAGTTTTAATGACTCCAAACTAAGTGTATGTAAACTTACGACTTCAACTGTATGTACATGAATGTATAGTTAAGGTGACTATGCATAGATGATGAACCGAGTAGCAGCAGCGTAATGCAAATAGTCCAGGTAGCCATTTGATTACCTGTTCAGGAGTCTTATGGCGCAGAGGTAAAAGCTGTTGAGAAGCCTTTTGGCCTTTTGTCTTTGGCAATTTTTAGGGCCTTCTTCTGACACCACCTGGTGTAGAGGAACTGGATGGCAGGCGGCTTAGTACCAATGATGTACCGGGCTGTACGCACTACCCTCTGTAGTACCTTGTGGTCGGAGGCCGAGCAGTTGCCTTACCAGGCAGTGATGCAACCAGTCAGGATGCTCTTGATGTTGCAGCTGTAGAAACTTTTGAGGATCTGAGAACCCATGACAAATCTTTTCAGTCTCCTGAGGGGGAATAGGTTTTGTTGTGTCCTCTTTACGACTGTCTTGGTGTGTTTGGACCATGCTAGTTTGTTGGTGATGTGGACACCAAGAAACCTGATGCTCTCAACCTGCTCCACTACAGCCCCATCGATGAGAATGGGGGTGTGCTCGGTCCTCCTTTTCCTGTAGTCCACAATCATCTCCTTTGTCTTGATCACGTTGAGGGATATGTTGTTATTCTGGCACCACACTGCCAGGTCTCTGACGTCCTCCCTATAAGTTGTCTCATCGTTGTTGGTGATCAGGCCTACCACTGTCGTCTGCAAACTTAATGATGGTATTGCAGTCGTGCCTGGCCATTCAGGCGTGGGTGAACAGGGAGTACAGGAGGGGACTGAGCACGCACCCCTGAGGGTCTCCAGTGTTGAGGATCAGCGTGGTAGATGTGTTGCAACCTACCCACACCACCTGGGGGCAGCTCGTCAGGAAATCCAGGATCCAGTTGCAGAGGGAATTGTTTTGTCCCAGGATCCTTAGCTTAGTGATGAGCTTTGAGGGCACTATGGTGTTGAACTCTGAGCTGTAGTCAATGAATAGCATTCTCACGTAGGTGTTCCTTTTGTCCAGGTAGGAAAGGGCAGTGTGCAGTGCAATAGAGATTTCATCATCTGAGGATCTGTTTGAGCGGTATGCAAATTAGTGAGTTTTGGGTTTCTGGGATAATGGTTATAATGTGGGCCATTACCAGCCTTTCAAAGGACTTCATGGCTACGGATGTGAGTGCTACGGGTCTGTAGTCATTTAGGAAGGTTACCTTAGTGCTCTTGGGCACAGGGACTATGGTGGTCTGCTTGAAGCATGTTGGTATTACAGACTCAATCAGGGACATGTTGAACATTTCAATGAAGACACCTGCCAGTTGGTCAGCACATGCCCAGAGCACATGTCCTGGTAATCCGTCTGGCCCAGCGGCCTTGTGAATGTTGACTTGTTTAAAGGTCTTACTCATGTTGGCTACTGAGAGCTTGATCACACAGTCGTCCGGAACAGCTGATGCTCTCATGCATGTTTCAGTGTTACTTGCCTGGACGCAAGCATAGAAGTGATTTAGCTCATCTGGTAGGATCATGTCACTGGGCAGCTCACGGCTGTGCTTCCCTTTTGTAGTGTCTAATAGTTTGCAGGCCCTGCTACATCCGACAAGCATCGGAGCCAGTGTAGTACAATTCAATCTTAGTCCTCTATTGGCGCTTTGCCTGTTTGATGGTTCGTCAGAGGGCATAGCAGGATTTCTTATAAGCTTCTGGGTTAGAGTCCTGCACCTTGAAAGCGGTAGCTCTACCCTTTAGCTCAGTGCAAATGTTGCCTGTAATCCTTGGCTTCTGGTTGGGGTATGTACGTACGGTCACTGTGGGGGCAACGCCCTCGATACACTTATTGATAAAGGCAGTGACTGATGTGGTGTGCTCCTCAATGCCATAGTACCATTAGCTCAGCCACTCTCCATGTCCCCCTCCTAGATCACAAAACTTAATGGGTTCTGTTAAAGTAGGCTGGGCTGTGATTTTACTGGATTTACCTTCTCAATCTGGGGCAAAGCAATCAGGGGGAGTTTTGCGGAAGCAGCAGCATCACACTAGATCAGCAGGCTCTGATTCTAATGGCTTCACACCACAGTGACTCCAAAATTCCCTCCTCCCGTCCCCCCTCGGTCTCCCATCTCTATCTTAAGGGGATTAAGAGATCAAGGCTGCATGCGCTATGTGTTATCACTTTGTTTAGGAACCAATTGGTTTATTAATGGGGGTTAGTCTGACTCTGAACTTCCAGGAATTTTCACAAACCTAATTTCCCCCGAATCAATTTCTGAAGAGAGGACCAGTTCCTGACATAATAGATTGGATCAATCCACTTTGATGATGGGAGTTAAGAAACAACCAACATGTTGTTTACAAAAATATGACTTTCGCTTGTTTAGAGAGCGGTTTTGAATTCACCTGTATAGTCCCTGAATATGCCTGAATATGCCTGAATATGTTTTCTATGTTGTTTTTTCCCTGTAAGATTTTTTTATGGCCAAGACAAATTAGAGGTGATACCAGACAAGGAAATGCTATTGTCTAACTGCTGCTAGTGTTCATTTAATAGTTAAATTTGATGTTCTAAAATGTCTTTCCTTTGATTTAGCTCACCAACAATATTTCTGGACATGGGTCTGAATGTAGTTTTAGTTCTGTTCTGAAACCTCTGTGTAGTTCTCTGTGTCCAAAGTCTGACTGCATTGGGACAGCCTGCTCAGCTCCCACGCTAGTAGAGCTGTCCTGTCCTGTCCTGTCCTGTCCCGCTGTGTGTGGAAATAGCATGGAAATGCCACCGAATAGCAGTGGGAGCTCTGAAGTCAGGGTGGAGGACATTGTGGTTTCACAGTGACTGCTCACATATGCAGTCACTCCCTCTTTCCCTCCTCCTTCTCCCTCTCGGCTGGCCATGAGGCAGCCATCAGGAAAATGTAGCCTGAATGAGGGAGTCACTGGGGTATCCAGGGATTGGTGGCAGTTTGTGGTTGGCACCGACCATGTCACGCCTGGTTGCAGCCTTTTAGTCCAGGGCTATTAAAATCCTGGCTTGAGGTCTGCAGTACTGCTGCTTTTCTTTTCTACTCTACCAGGCTCTTGATTGACGTCATTGATTGGCCAGAGAGATCACTCACCTGGTGTCCCAGCTCTGACTCTGTCCCTGAAACCAGCAGTGCTATGCATCTTTGCGCCCAGATTCAAGGATCTGTGCTCTGGTTCTCACAGCGACCAGTCAACAGATGCTACAGTGTAAGGCTATGCTATTGTCCCAGGTTAGTCCTTTATAGTGACTCCCATTGTAAGTATTCCTCTATGTAGAACAACAACAGGTCTCATGTCACTTCCATTTAGGTCTAGTCATGCTTCTAATGTCTGACCCCAACACAGCCGTTCTGCATGCCGCAGGCTGTCAGCTCTCTCTGGAGCCTCTCCACAGAGCCGCTCATTAACATTGAGGCCTTTAACTGAGTCAATGTAATGTAGTGCTCCGTCAGTGTAATATAGTGCTAAGTTGTTGGTCTAATGATGAAAGAAAACACACTAATACTGCAAGGCTCTCTCTCCCCAGTGCTGCTGTAGCGTGGTGTAGGTTAGAGTCCCTTATCACCGGGCCCCATAGGGCCCCTCAATCACTCTATATGGAAATTTTGAGAAAACACAACACATCCCCTGATTCCACGATTCCTGATACACTCACCATCTATGTGACTGGAAAACCACTTGTGCATGTATCCCCACCTGCAACAGAGGGAGAGTGTTGTACTTGTTCTTAGGCGAGTCCATTAGACACAAGGCCTCTTGGTGAGATTGCATGGTGCCAGGGAAATGGGCTCTAAATGCACAACAGGATAGTGTGTCACAAAAATGATTGCCTGGCATCCACTAAATATTAAACGAGCAAAGGGAGCGATATTGTTCTCGCTCCCCCTTTTTGTATTACCAATCTAATCATAACATTTTAATCCCTCGCTCGCTCACTCTCCCTGCTCTTATTAAAGCTCTGGCTTTCTGGTAAGCGTACTGTTGTGATGACCCCCAAGAGGTTGTGAAGGCGGTGATGAGGATTTACATTATTTCATCAGGCCTCTCCAGAGCACTTTGACTACTGAAGTTAGAGAGACTTCCTGTGTGCTTCAACAATATCAGCCTCCAGACTGTCATCTATCTCAGAGCACAGGGAGAGGCCCGATCCCCTCTCAGCAGGCTAGAATCACTCCTACAGCTCCACTACTGTAACTCACCTCCTCTCCAAAGGCCAAATCCATGAGCAAATGAATCAAAGCATAGAGCTAATAACCACAATAATGTTTAACCATTGCTAGAGGGAGGAGGTACAGGGGAAGAAGGAGGGTTTGTAAATTGTAACTGTAAGCCCACAGGATTCAATTAAGCTCTGGATACTAGAAATCGAAAGCTCATATTAAGCAATGTTTCAATATGTGAATCCCTCATAACAAAGGAGGCCTTTCTCTGTGGGGCGTGGGATTAGAATCCTTCAATCAGAGACGTTGGTTTGTGATGAAGGAAGGAGTGTGTGTGGAGAACACTTTTAATATACGCACAGACTTGTTTTAGGCAGGATTATAGCGAACACGAACACTTTGTTTTGTGATGAAATGCTGTGCCACGATATTGATGTACAATCTTCTGTGTAAACCTCAGCTCAGGGCACACTGTTTATAGAACAGTCTCTAGAACTCAACCTCTGCAGGTATAAACACAGAGAGGGAACATGAGAATGTGAGGGTGGTAAATCGTGTCAGTCTGTAGTCCAATGATAGGTGAACATGCCGGTGACTGATGGTACCATACAGTGACGAGGCACACCATCCAGAACATCTTTTGTAAGGCAGAAGAATAACTGTGTGATTAAAATGTTGAGCCATTGATTTGATCCAAATTGTGAAGCCCATATCACCCACTAGTCCCAGCCTCCCATCCCCCGTCTCCACCCAGCCATTCAGATAGAGGCATCAGAGGGCCAGGAAGTGGCGTCAGACAGCCAGGAAGTGTCCTCTATATTCAAATAACATAACGGCCGCTGCTGCGAAATAAATGAACAGACAGCTGTTTCCAAACAAAGATTTATTGCCATGAATTTAAGGCCTTAAAAAACATTGAATTACCTTCTGGCTGACCGGCTGACGCCACATGAGAGGAATCTGACAGTATCTGACAGGGCCCGCTGCCCTGGCTGTCTGCAGCGCTATGACTAGCACAATTGTTTTCTCTCTCAACAGGCGCAATCAGATGGTTTTCCAGGGATCAAATGCCATTGTCATTTGTGTGTGTAAATGTGTTGAGTAAGGCTGTCGGCATCTCCTGGCAGATTGAGTGCTGATGTGTATCATATCCACCATAGATTGGGCACTTCAGATAGTCAAGCAAATAGAAACTGATGAGTCTCTATCCACTTAGTGGTGAGTTTATATTGATGATGGTTAAATAAACAGATCGCACCAATACCATTAACAACGTGGCCACACCAGTGGTGCAGAGTTGGAGCCCTGAAACCCTGTGACCCTAGGCTTTGTGAGGGTCCACCTGGTTTTTAATCTGACTGTTGTGTGTATCTGTATTCTGACGTGTGTGTTGTCCCTGTCAGCTACCTGAATGATCTAGAGAGGATAGCCAAAGCAGACTACATCCCCACACAGCAGGATGTATTGCGGACCAGAGTCAAGACCACCGGCATCGTGGAGACACACTTCACCTTCAAAGACCTGCACTTTAAGTGAGTGGACCGCTGACGTACTAGTGTGTGCGTGATTCATTTTGAACCCCCTGCTCGTACCATTGCCCAAACGCAAAATAACCTCTCTGTTTCTTCTTTCCTCTCTGTCTTTCGGAGTGAAGCTAGTGATGTTCATTCCTCCAAATCACCATTTTGTCTGGTTGTTACTTTGAAAAGACAATTTCCAGCTGACTAACCCTGTCTGGTTCTCTCTCTCTCTCTGTCTCTGTGTGTCTCTGTCTCTGTGTGTCTCTGTCTCTGTGTGTCTCTGTCTCTGTGTGTCTCTGTCTTTGTGTGTCTCTGTGTGTCTCTGTCTCTGTATTTCTGTGTGTTCTGTTTGTGTGTGCATCGGTGTGTCTCTGTGTGTCTCTGTTATTCTTTGTGTGCTTTTAGTTTGTGTGTGCATCGGTGTGTATGGTGGGAAGGTTGTGTGTCTCTGTGTGTCTCTGTGTGTCTCTGTGTGTCTCTGTCTCTGTATTTCTGTGTGTGCTGTTAGTTTGTGTGTGCATCGGTGTGTATGGTGGGAAGGTTGTGTGAGAGTGTTGATGGACTGGTTGACGTGTTCACTGGCGGTGACTTCAGAAATCCATGTTCATTTGAATGTGGGAATTGGATCCATGCCTCCATTACTCCTTATCCTTGATACCGTAACTATTTCTCAGTCGTCTATCCATGTCTTAATTATAAAATACTGAGGAAATTCCTGTTTAAATCTCAATACCCCCACCACCTTTACACATCAAATGGAATAGAGGCTTCCAAATGGAGTCAGGATACACTATTTTCAAAGCACAAGCCTGCGTGTCTGTCTGTCTGTCTGTCTGTGTTTGGGTGTGTTTTTACACAAACACAAATAACAGAACGTTCCGCTGCCTGCCCTGCAGCAGTGTTAGCTAGTGTTTATCTGGTCTGATGGAATCAGGTTACAGTGAGTGATATTAAAGCTGATGAGAGCCCTGTTGAGGTGAGTACTACTCATTACAGCCCTGAACATTACAGCCCTGTGGTAATGAGCTGTACTTACTCAGTCTGCCAACACATAGCATAGTAGCACTCCATTACATAGGAACTTCACACAAATATCAGCTGAATTTCTAGCAGGGCTGACGGTACAACAACTAAACCGACAGTCTGTCTGCTATTTGACAAACATCAGACTTCCATGCCACTGTCTCAGTATTTATTATTATTCTCCATGTTTTGAAATGCCTTGGTGGTGGTGATTAGTAAATATCTCAGATGGGTTCCACAACCCAGACTGGAACTGGGAAGTGGGCATCCTCTCATCTCGCCCACGTGCCCGGTCGGTGGGTTGGTCGATGTCCTCATGAAAAGTAATGCAGGGCTCAATCGTGTCAACAAACAAACATTACTAGATCGCCTCTCTCAGCGCCTCAGACCCATCCGTCTGCAGCCTGCCTGCCTCATAACCACGGCAATGTCACTGTACCAATATACCAACAAAATGCCAGGGTCTGTGCAGCAAAGGGTCTTGCCCAATGGAGACAGAGAGAGACAAAAAGAGAGACTGAGAGAAAGAGAGACACAGATGGGGAGAGAGAGAGAGCGGTAGAGACAGAGGAGGAAGACTGAATGCAGTGCACATGGAGAGAGAAGGTCGCCAGAGGAAGGCTAGCTGATCGGACTACAGAGATACCCTCAGGCCTCCCCTCTCCTCCAGGCCCAGCCTGAGTTAATGGAGAGTGGGAGATCCTCCAGGAATGTCAAATCATCATGGTGCTTACATGTTTTTGGTGTAATTATAGATCCCAATACGGAGGTCATGAATGGCCCTGCAGAAAACATCCCCTCCTGTGTTTCCAGATCCAAATAGACCAAATAGGTTTAAGCAACATTGGGGAGGCTCCTGTAAAAAAATGAGGGGGAGCCAGCGCCATATTGTTTACACCTATCCACTTATTCCAAATCTGCACACATCAAAGGAGTGACAGGGCTAGACTAGAGGTTGATCTGGGGGTTGCGGGTGGGCATACAGCACCACTAGTAAACAGCAGTAAAACGGTGACCCTAACTGTCTCCTTGTGTTCCTGCAGGATGTTTGACGTGGGTGGCCAGCGTTCTGAGAGGAAGAAGTGGATCCACTGCTTTGAGGGAGTGACAGCCATCATCTTCTGTGTGGCCATGAGTGCCTATGATCTGGTGCTGGCTGAGGATGAGGAGATGGTGAGGAGGCAGAACACTGTTGTCCTTTAAGTGCCACTAACTAGATCTCTCTTATCACTTTAAATGATATTTTATTTCTAAAGTAAATTGCTTCACATTCATTTTGATTTGTCTGGATCAACTGGAATTAAATAATGTTTTGTTTTCATTCCCTCCCTCCCTTGCTCTCTCTCTCTTTCCATCTCTCCATAGAACCGGATGCACGAGAGCATGAAGTTATTTGACTCTATCTGCAACAACAAGTGGTTCACAGAGACCTCCATCATCCTGTTCCTCAACAAGAAGGACTTGTTTGAGAAGAAGATCACCCACAGTCCCCTGACCATCTGCTTCCCAGAGTACTCTGGTAAGACCGTAACACAACTCTGCATCCCCTGAATGTTCCATATTCTCTTGTTGTTGGCAGTGTTTGTATGTTGACATTCTCATGTTAGACTAGGAGGTATAGTTTTTACCAGTAGAAGAAATCTAGTGGCAAGATGTATACACTACAATACCAAACGTATTTGGACACCTGCTCATCAAACATCTCATTCCAAAAATAATGGACATTAATATGGAGTTGGTCCCCCCTTTGCCTCAATAATAGTCTCTACTCATCTGGGAAGGCTTTCCACTAGATGTTGGAACATTGCTGCGGGGACTTCCATTCAGGCACAAGAGCATTAGTCAGGTCGGGCACTGATGTTGGGTGATTAGTCCAATTCATCCCAAAGGTGTTTGGTGGAGTATTGATCAGGCTTCTGTGCAGGCCAGTCAAGTTCTTCCACACCGGTCTCGACAAACCAGTTCTGTATGGACCTCACTTTGTGCACGGCGGCATTGTCATGATGAAACAGGAAAGGGCCTTCCCCAAACTGTTGCCAGAAGGTTAGAAGCACAGAATCGTCTAGTATGTCATTTTGTTTTAGTGTTAAGCTTTTCCTCCACTGGAACTAAGGGGCCTAGACCGAACCATGAAAAACAGCCCCAGACCATTATTCCTCCTCCACCAAACTTTACAGTGGACATTATGCATTTGGGTAGCGTTCTCCTGACTTCCGCCAAACCCGATTTTTCCGTGTGCGGCTGCTCAGCCATGGAAACCCATTTCATCAAGTTGCTTCTAGAGCTGATTGGAACTTGGTAGTGAGTGTTGCAACCGAGGACAGATTATTTTTATGCGCTATGTGCTTCAGCACCCACCAGTCCCATTCTGGGAGTTTGTGTTGCCTTCCACTTCGCGGCTGAGCCTTTGTTGCTCCTACACGTTTTCACTTCACAATAACAGCACTTGAGGGAGCTCTAGCCGGGGCAGCTCTAGCAGGGCAGAAATTGTATGAACTGACTTGTTGGAAAGGTGGCATCCTTTGACGGTGCCACGTTGAAAGTCACTGAGCTCTTCAGTAAGGCCATTCTACTACCAATGTTTGTCAATGGAGATTGCATGGCTGTGTACTCGATTTTATACACCAACTGGTGAGACTGAAATAGCCGAATCCACTCATTTGAAGTAGTGTCCATACTTTTGTATATATAGTGTAGCTTGACAAACCCCATGAATCCCATCGGTAGAGCAGGTCCACTTCTCCACCTGACACTAGTTTTCTCCTTGCATGACTTGTGCAGACTCAGTAGAACAACCTATCTAAATCTATGGGCACAACACTTCTGTCTTAACCTCCTCTCCTATGCCCAGGTCCCAACAAATTTGAAGAGGCACAGGCCTACATCCAGACCAAGTTTGAGGACCTGAACAAGAAGAAGGACACCAAGGAGATCTACAGCCACTTCACCCAAGCCACCGACACCAAGAACGTTCAGTTTGTCTTCGACGCCGTCACCGACGTCATCATCAAGAACAACCTGAAGGACTGTGGTCTCTTCTAGAGCGAAGCCTGAGGAAGAGTCAAGGTGAGCTGCTACACATAGAATAGAGCACACACATTTTACAAACACATGCTCATGGACTACACACTCACACACACGGATATATATGTGTTCGTAAATGTACAGAAACCACCACTTAATGTTCTTTGAATGCAACTTAAAGGTGAATCTTGCATAAATTAACCTCTCCCTTTCTCAGTCTTCCCTCAGATTACTTGAACAGCTCTGATGACCAGAAGGAAGGATGGGGAAGACAGACTGCACTGGCCAACCACGATTTCTGCTTTTATCTGCTTTTTTTAAAGACACCTAAGAGACTGAGAACTCGGAGAGCCTTGCAGAATTTCAACGATTGCTGATCCAGTTGCTCATAATTGTTAACTCTTTCAGCTAAGACCTTGAATCAAACATTTATTGTCTTTTTTGTTTTGTTTTTCTTTGTTTATTTTCAATTATTCGAGGAGAAAATGGAAAAGTTTTTATTAAATGCTTTCATGTTACTTTACAAAATCTAATGTGCAAATTCCATTAAACTTTTAATCACATAAGGCATATTTTTTTAAAGAAGCACAGGCATGAATAGAGAATATGAATCGAAAAGGGAGTGCTTTTTAAAATAATGTTTACATATGTTCCTCATTCATAGCTGAACCGCATATTGTTCATGCATGACACAAGATATATTAGCTCTGTAATCTGCACAGAATATTTTAACATTCCTTTTAGAAAATCGAAATAAAAAAATATAGAAAAGTAAAAACGAAAAAAATCTTCACAACCAGGGGAAAGAATAGCAAAAATTCTAACTGATATTTAAAATGTGTACTTAACATTGTTGTTTTTTTTAAGTACCATTTACATATCTTTTGCAGTATGTTTGTGCCTACACTTCAGTTTACAACTGATTCTTAGATATACTTTTTCAGTACTGTTTGACCGACTGTATGCATACATTTTTCTTCCATTTTCGTCAAACCATCTTAAGGATAAATAGTTCATAAGGAAAGACAAAATCTAATTGAGAGAGAGGTTAGGGTTTGTGGTCAATTTTTAAATGCTTTAAAAGTCCTTATGATTATTTAATTTAAATAAAAATAGCACCTGACACACTTGCTTGTGTTTTCCTACACATTGTTTAATTCATTTTTTTGGACAAGTTGTTCATATAATACTACAAATATAGTTTTATTCCACCAAACCAGATCATTAAAGGCATGTCAGAACTATTGGTGTAATACAACCAAAATAAATCCTTATCCCACAATGGAGAAAAAAGCAGCCGAAAGGAAGAGAGACTAAACAACTTTTATTGTTATTGCTGAGCAGAGCTACATGAGTGCACACAGTAATCTCTTGTGGAGCGGTCTACACAAACATAACGGAGAATCTGTCGGGACTGAACGTGATGCATAGGATAATGAGCAGCAATAGTTCCGGTGTTTGGGTTTTCCGTCACTGGTTATTTGGACAAATCATGATTTTGCAGGTGTTAGCATATTTTGGGAGGGGGGGGGGGGGTTTGGCCCGTAACTTATAAAGAGAGAGGGTGGAGCTCATTGTTCCGCACCTCGTTCTAGCAATTCTTGAACTTCACATTGACCTGTAATTGAAATCAAAATTACGCTAAAATGCCTGACTGCAAACATATGAATCCTCTTCAGGCAGGACCAGATGGTGTAAACAGCAGATAGATTACTGCAGGTCGTTGATGGTGGACGTCCCCTACAGCCAACGCTGTTATCCTGTGGTAGAGTTGAACAGTTAACAGCAGCCTGAAACTAACCAAAAACATGTTTTAGATTTACTTCACATTTAGGCCTGAAAACATTGGATGAATTATTATATTTTCATTAATTTTAGAAGATTATTTGTTTCATATGAATATTAAAGCACCGCTTTTTCCTGGATCTTGTGCCTTCCCAACAAATCTCTGAGAGAACAGAATTGATAGGTTACATCTCTATCAAGCCTGTGCCTTATGCTGAGACTGTACTGTAACCCATTATAGAGTTTTCCAAAGCAATGAACCATCAGCTTGTCTTGTATGCTGACTTTAGACAGACCGAGGGTGCCATCTAGTGAGGCCTAGGAGAAACACTTTCAAAAGTAAGCCCATGCTGTTCCACATTCTTAGTAGGATCAGAGAGGAAGAGGTGAAGTGAGAGGATTTACTCTGCCCAAAATCTCTCTGTGTGAGAAACCCTTTTTCGTATGGAGGTCTATGTGAGTATGTCGAATCAATTGAGGCTTATTTGATTGAATAGAAGTTTTGTAATGTTTAGTCTGTTACAAATGTACTGATATACAGTGGGGCAAAAAAAGTATTTAGTCAGCCACCAATTGTGCAAGTTCTCCCACTTAAAAAGATGAGAGAGACCTTTAATTTTCATCATAGTTACACTTCAACTATGACAGACAAAATGAGAAAAAAAATCCAGAAAATCACATTGTAGGATTTTTTATGAATTTATTTGCAAATTATGGTGGAAAATAAGTATTTGGTCAATAACAAATGTTTATCTCTTATATACCCTTTGTTGGCAAAGACAGAGGTCAAACGTTTTCTGTAAGTCTTCAAGGTTTTCACACACTGTTGCTGGTATTTTGGCCCATTCCTCCATGCAGATCTCCTCTAGAGCAGTGACGTTTTGGGGCTGTTGCTGGGCAACACGGACTTTCAACTCCCTCCAACGATTTTCTATGGGCTTGAGATCTGGAGACTGGCTAGGCCACTCCGACCTTGAAATGCTTGTTACGAAGCCACTCCTTCATTGCCCGGGCGGTGTGTTTGGGATCATTGTCATGCTGAAAGACCCAGCCACGTTTCATCTTCAATGCCCTTGCTGATGGAAGGAGTGGTTTTCACTCAAAATCTCACGATACATGGCCCCATTCATTCTTTCCTTTACACGGATCAGTTGTCCTGGTCCCTTTGCAGAAAAACAGCACCAAAGCATGATGTTTCCACCCCCATGCTTCACAATAGGTATGGTGTTCTTTGGATGCAACTCAGCATTCTTTGTCCTCCAAACACAATGAGTTGAGTTTAACAAAAAGTTATATTTTGGTTTCATCTGACCATATGACATTCTCCCAATCTTCTTCTGGATCATCCAAATGCTCTCTAGCAAACTTCAAACGGACCTGGACATGTACTGGCTTAAGCATCGGGATGTCTGGCACTGCAGGATTTGAGGCTCTGGCGGCATAGTGTGTTAATGATGGTAGGCTTTGTTACTTTGGGTCCCAGCTCTCTCCAGGTTATTCACTAGGTCCCCCCGTGTGGTTCTGGGATTTTTGCTCACCGTTCTTGTGATCATTTTGACCCCACGGGGTGAGATCTTGCGTGGAGCCCCAGATCGAGGGAGATTATCAGTGGTCTTGTATGTCTTCCATTTCCTAATAATTGCTCCCACAGTTGATTTCTTCAAACCAAGCAGCTTACCTATTGCAGATTCGGTCTTCCCAGCCTGGTGCAGGTCTACAATTTTGTTTCTGGTGTCCTTTGACAGCTCTTTGGTCTTGGCCATAGTGGAGTTTGAAGTGTGACTGTTTGAGGTTGTGGACAGGTGTCTTTTATACTGATAACAAGTTCAAACAGGTGCCATTAATACCGGTAACGAGTGGAGGACAGAGGAGCCTCTTAAAGAAGAAGTTACAGGTCTGTGAGAGCCAGAAATCTTGCTTGTTTATAGGTGACCAAATACTTATTTTCCACCATAATTTGCAAATAAATTCATAAAAAATCCTACAATGTGAAATTCTGGATTTTTTTCTCATTTTGTCTGTCATAGTTGACGTGTACCTATGATGAAAATTACAGGCCTCTCTCATCTTTTTAAGTGGGAGAACTTGCACAATTGGTGGCTGACTAAATACTTTTTTGCCCCACTGTAAGTGGATGCACATGGCATTCTGGCAACTTTGAGAAAAACTACTTAGTTGTGCCTGTTGTTCACACGCGTATCTGCCCTCTTATTGGCTAGAATGGTCTCACCTGATCTCACTTGCCTTCAATCATTAAGGACATTTCCATTGTTAGAGCGGTCACTTGGCTATCTTGTCAATATAATAGATAATCTTTGGTTGGATGCAATTGGAAACCATCGACCCAAATGTACCTGGTCATTCTCTATGGCTCCATTTTGACTCCCTTCTGTGCTCAGTTTGTTCATATCTTCCATGCTCAGATAACATAATACACAGTAATGTGTGAGTTAGTGGTAAACGTTGCTTTTTAACAAGTATGTCTTATAATTCACAACTTGGTTCTCTAATGGCACTTACGTCGGTCTCCTTTGATGGACATTCAGGCACAACTTTTGGTCCCTAACCATAGGTATTAACATAATATACTTATTATGGACTGTTACAATACCCAAACCCCTGCCGAAAACCTTGATGCTTCCATGGGAGAGCAGATCTTGTGAACTCTACATTGAGGAGGGACAGCAGAGAGATGATAGTCTATGGGTCTCCTATTGTAAAAGGTTTTCCTTCACATACAGCTCTGTGTTACAGTGGTGTGTACCATGTCTCCACAGGGCTGATCTTACTGTAGCAGTAGGAACACTGTTGGTCCAGGGGACTACATAGATGTAGGCCACAGCCTCCGTGTGATGCTGCCATCTGACACAGAGAGTGTGATCTCAAACATGGTGTGGTCATTGAACCCATCCATCACATAGGAGAACACATTCCTGGAGAACAGACTCATCCCAGTCATCAGAAAATGGTCCACTGCAGCATCTGTGATGAATGCGATCATACATGCTCAGATATGCAAACAAATAATATACTTTAGATTAACAAAAAATCTTAAACTGATTTAGCCTGAGAGTGTGCTGGGGAATGTTGGTGTAAACAGTAAACTCCATACACAGGGGCATCATGCAATCCAAAAATATGAGTGGGCACAAAGTATGTGAGTGGCTGGAGGGTTGTCTGGATGGGGAGAAATTTTCCATTTTTCAAACACATGAAACAGATTTCCTGCAATCTAGAGAAATGACCATTGTGCTGAATTTTTTTTCTTTTTTTTCTGCATATTTAAGCACACCTCTTGAGATGTCTATCCACCAGACTGTTTTTTGTTTTTAAAGAAATGAATAATTCTTCTTTGCAACTCTACTATAATCTGGGTAAAGGTTTGAAAGGAATGTGAGTCTTATTCAATGCATTTAGTTATTGCTTGCTTTTCTAAAGTCTACCAGACTTGCCAGCAGGTATGCCAGCTAAGATAATTAGACAAGCTAGCTACTCTAACTTGACTGATACCCTGAAATGGCTTCTTGGTATCTAGTTATGAGGCTGGGAGACTGGGAACTTATCTGGGCTTCATAAAATTGCTAAGTGACTAGAAGCATTACAGAGAGAGAAAAAACAAACAAAAAAATATATGTAATACATTTTTTCAAGACAAATCTGAAGGGGGGATGTGCCCCTGTGACACATATGGACATGACGATTCTGTAGTTACACACGCACACTGTGTACCGTTAGTGATGGTGGTTTAGAAAGTTGTTGTCTGCATCAGTGCAGCTGAGTGAGTGCATGGGGAGCAGTGTAGACACTGGGTCACACAATGTAGCATTATCATTTACATTCTGGCAGGAGAGGAGAAAATGAATACACAGTAGATTTCACAGTTTACATCCAAAACTACATTATCATCAGAACAGCTGATAACTTAGATCTGGAGGCGGCCCTGGCCCACAGTGTTCTATTGGTCAGAACCTGGAACACTCCGCTACAGCCAGCGTCACGGTCAATATACTGGACACCAATGAGTTCCCACCTTTCTACTCCCCCTAAGTATTTGTTTAAGTAACACGACTTCACTGGGCACTAGACTTAGCCAAATAACCCTTATGTTTCTTATGGATATTGATGATAGATTACATTAGGTCATGTCTATGTCCAGGAGTTTTCCACATTATGTGACCATGACTTTAACCACTACAACTTGGGTCCATAGTTTTTTCCTGATTAGGTTACATGGTCTGAAGAAACTTGGATGAAATCATGTGTGGATTGCAGGGCCTAAAATCCTGACTCAGGGGGAGGCAGCGTAGAGAGGACACGGGTCTATAATGTTAGAGTAATGGTGGTCATTAGGACAAGACAAGCATCATACAGTCTGACCTCCTTCACTACAGATGAATGACCACCCAGAGTCTGTATGGTCTACTTCATACAGTCTGATCTCCTTCACTACAGATGAATGACCACCCAGAGTCTGTATGGTCTACATCATACCCACCATCATTATCCCTGTCAGACCACAACCTAATTATCAATGATGATCTGTGTTATTGGACAAAGGTTGGGGATAATTGGGACCTATGGTCTTAGCTGAATTACTTTAGAACTGCTTTGAATCAGTGGACAGCTCCAGGTAAACCTGATAATGACACAATGCATAACATTTGATGTTCTATGACTATTAGTGTGTATTGTTGTGCTTTTAAAATATGTTGTGTCTTGATAAATCAAGTGAATCTTCCTGCCAGGTGAACAACACTCTAGACTACGCCAATAACTTCCAGTATGAGGCCACCATCTTGGCTACATACACAGGCACCCCTCCTCTCGCATGTTCCCTGGGTGTCTTGTACACAGTACTCCATCATCTATGTGGAAGGTTACATCAAGGTCACATGATGGCAGTGATGTAACCCAGTCCTTTCATCTGTATCCAGCCCAGGTGCTGGTGACTGTGACCCCACTCAATAAGTTTGACCCAGGGTTTCTGACTGTGTTTCAGTGTCTCAGAGGGCACCAGGCCTGGTATGGCAGTGGGGATGGTGGGGGCCAGAGACAGACTGGCCCTTTGACATAATCCACTACTCCATCACTTCAGGAGAGGCCATGTTCACTATGGACCCTGAGGGAGGTGAGGCTACAGCTGAGCACACATGGACCATCACCTAAGATTCTTAGGTTCCATAGAAACAGTCCAACAGTTAACATCCATCCATATGTTGCATGTTCCAACCTGTAGAGTGACCTATTCTCTCTCTCCAGGGGAGCTGTATCTGGGTGGAGAGCTGGACTTTGAGCAGCAACAGGTGTATGTAGTGGGGGTTCAGGCTGAGGACGATGACCAGGGTGTGGACCGTACCAACGACAAGTGGAGTTGATGAATGGGCAAAGAGCTAATGCACCCTTGTACATGTATCTAGTACAGTATAACCGAATACATCCTTTCAGACATGTATCTATACAGTATAATACCATAGCTTAAATATGGTACCATCCTCTGATAGGACAAGAGACAGGAAGAGAGACAGATTTAAGTGAAAATGTCAGTTAAACATGGAGAACGTAATTTAGGATTCAGCTCTTTCTGTTTTTCAAAGCATCGAGGATATTATAAAACATTGATTTTCATGACATAATATCGAAGAGATAAAAATCTGACAATTCTCATCTTGAAAGTTAGATCTTTCACAAAACTATAGAGTACATCAGGGTTGGTGAGGTTAGTGCTGACAGTGGCTATAATATCCTCGGGTCCTTGGTTTTCAAAGATTCTGGGAAACTAGTGTCACGTTCGGACCTTAGTTCCTTTGTTTTGTCTTTGTTTAGTATGGTCAGGGCGTGAGTTGGGTGGGTTGTCTGTTAGTTTTTCTATATTTTCTATTTCTGTGTTTGGCCTGATATGGTTCTCAATCAGAGGCAGCTGTTTATCGTTGTCCTTGATTGAGAACCATATTTAGGTAGCCTGTTTTCCATTGTGTTTTGTGGGTGGTTATTTTCAGTCTTTGTGTGTCTGCACCAGACAGAACTGTTTCAGTTGTTTCTTTGTTGTTTTTGTTGTTCAGTTTTGATTATTATTAAATAAGATGAACACTAACCACGCTGTGCTTTGGTCCTCTCCTTCTTCCACCCAAGACAACCGTTACAACTAGACAGAAGAGATTTTGGTTAGACACACTTTCTACAACTTCTACATCTGACGAACTCAAAATTGTATCATAAACCCTAGAAATGAAACCTCTTAAGACTGGGCGGCCGCTAGCCTAGCGGTTAGAGCGTTGGGCCAGTCATCAAAAGGTTGCTGGTTCAAATTCCTAAGCCGACAAGGTGAAAGGCACTTAACCCTAATTGCTCCTGTAAGTCGCTCTGGCTAAGAGCTTCTGCTAAATGATGTAAATGTACATATAAATGGGAGTGATAGGGCTCCCGAGTGGAGCAGAGGTCTAAGGCACTGCATCTCAGTGCTTGAGGCGTCACTACAGGCATCCTGGTTTGATCCCAGGCTGTATCACAACCGGCCATGATTGTGAGTACCATAGGGAGGCGCACAATTGTCCCAGCGTCATCTGGGTTTGACCGGGGTAGGCCGTCATTGTAAATAAGAATTTGTTCTTAACTGACTTGCCTAGTTAAATAAAGGTTAAAAAAAGTATAGATAAGCATTCAGAAGGCAAGGTCTTGATCTTGATCCTGACTGTTCCGGTGTAGTTAGCCCCTTGTCTGTCTCTCACAATCATAGACAGCATCAACTTCTGTTCAACAACATCACATGAGGAGGAAATCATTTTGATAAAACAAACGTTTAAAACCTGCCATTATACGTAAAGATCAACCATGTCACTCCCTCACCCTTGGTCCTCTGCGGTAGTTAAAGGGTTTGATAGAGATGATGTGGAACGGTTCTTTGGAGTTGGTTAGGACTGATAGAAAACTGCAGCACAAACACACAAACCGGAAAAGGTATTAACACTCACTGTCTAAACCTGTACTAAAGGGAAGGGAAAGGGGATACCTAGTCAGTTACACAACTGAATGCATTCATTCAAATAGGACTATGTATTGGTACAGTAATACAGTTGTGTGTATATTACAGAGAGTGTGTCATTGCGGACTGGGCCGGAGGCCAGGACAGTGTAGAGAGTCACAGGAACAGGTTCTCTGGGACATGAACCTCAACTGTACACAAACACTCATCAGACCATCAATAAATTACAATGTCCCTCTTAACAATACATTAACCTTATAACCTTGTAATAACATTGTAATAAACATGTGATAGCCATGTAAACACGGTGTATAATGTATGTGTAGTGATTGAGGTGAGGGTGTGTTACCAGGCAGCTGGAAAAGAGGTTCACACTGTGACGTGTTCTCATCCAACACACTGATATGGAAGGTCTGGTCTACATGGCCTGATGCAGTGACCAGGCCCAGACAAACACTCACCCTGCTGTCCTTCTCATAGTCCAGAGAACCGTTCAACACTATCTATACGTACACAATATTAGTCACAAAATATTTCTCTTCACTAATGTCTCATTTGTTCATGTGGAAAACAGGGGTTAGGGTTAAGCAGGGGTGTGGATTAGAGGCTAGGGTTAAAGTTAGGGTTGAAGAGACATGATATTTGACTAAATTGTCTGTTCCGACCTGGACATTGAAGATACCAGAGACGTTAATAGGGTTGACGATGGGCGTCTCAAACACTGTTAACTCTGGGGTGAAAAGAGAGGATGTTGACTGTAGGGAGAACTGGAGCTCTGCAGCAGAAACTCTACCACCACACTCCTGGAGGGGGTACTTTTCTGACACAGACACAGAGGCAGGGAGGTCTATGAACCCTAGAGGGAGCCACAGCACAGTGACCACTGCTCTGAATACTAAACAGAACATTTAGAGCTTGTGTCGACAATACAGCATGAGGTTATTGCACAGAACAGAAATACATAGGGCAGGGCTACTGATATATTATACTGGCATATTATATGTGTGATTTTAGAACGTGAGGAGGAAAAAGAGTAACATACTCTTCTTGTTCACCTGGGATGAGTGTTATGGCTTGTGGTGCGGTGGCAGGAGTGGACTGGCTATCTGGCATTTCTGGCAAATGTCAGATGGACTGGACCCTTTTTGGCCCAGGGAGCCTGTCTAACTTGGGAGGAGGATTTGCTAATTTGGTTAAAGGGGGGACACGGAAAAAATGGGCCGGTGTCAGGGCCTCGAGAAAAAATGGGCCAGTGTGGGGGCATCATGGGAAAAAAATTGCCAGTGTTGGAGAAATGCCAGGGCCGATTTCTGTTCCAAATCCGCCCCTGTGTGGTGGGGGTGGTGGTTGTGGTGGTTGTGAGTGTGATCGTTGTTAGGAGCAAAATGCTAAATATCTGATTACTCTCTAATATCTCTGGATAAATGTGAAGACTAAAATAGTTATTTCGAAGTGCCATGTGATTCAGGTATAAAATGTTGCAGGCAAATCTATACAATTATTTTCAGTGTGCATATTTTTTGCTGTCAATCCAGCATAATTTCTACCGTGCTCAAAATAACTAAAATCTGACTTCAGCGAGTTCAAGACAACTGATAACTCAGGAAAAAACTAGATCTGACTGGGAAATATGTTTAGAACCGTCATCCAACAAGCATTTCGCTACACTCGCAATAACATCTGCTAACCATGTGTATGTGACCAATACAATTTTATTTAATTTGATTTGATTTAAATGAGGCTGAATGAACTGTTTCGCTGCCAGACAAGGCTCCGCTGATAGCCAGGTGTAGCACTGGTAAGGTGTTGGGACTGCTGTTGGGACAGTTTTATGTAAGCCCTAACAGTTTGTGGGCACCGTTTATCATTGTTATAGTGCAATTAATGTATTGTTTAGTGTTGAGCCCCCCCACAAAAATGTGTTTGCCCCACCAAGATTTACATGCTAAAATCGTGTGTGCCTTTCCAAATCATGTCCAATCCATTGAATTTACCTCAGGTGGACTCCAATCAAATTGTAGAAACATCTCAAGGATGATCAATAGAAACAGGATGCACCTGAGCTCAATTTTGAGTCTCATAGCAAAGGGTCTGAATACAAATGTAAATAAGTTATTTCCGTTTTTTATTTTTAATACATTTGCAAAAATGTCTAAAAACCAGTTTGCTTTGTTATTATGGGTTTTGATGAAAAAAATATATTTAATCTATTTTAGAATAACGCTGTAATGTAACAAAATGTGAAAAATAGTCAAGGGGTCTGAATACTTTCCGAATGCACTATACTCCACCTCAGATATACAGTACATGACCACATCAACTCTGCCTGGTCTTGCCACATGTATGATCCTAAAATCAATATTAACTGATAACATGTTCTATTATCTAACAATCACATTAACAGGAAAGAGATTGGGAACATGAAAACTGCATATTAATTTATGTATACTGTATATATAATCCATTAGAAAGAAAGGCCTGGATGTTCCTAAAAATGAATTCACATTTCGATTGGTCATAAATACAGTAATGGCCACAAACCCATTCAAAAGAAGTGGAACAGTGTAATTACTTAGGCCTAATGCATTTAAAGAAAACAGCCATAATTGATCCAAAATGTAGATGCAGTGGCATTTACAGCTGCTATTACGCACATAAAAACATTTATAATTGAAGTGTGCAGTTGTTAATGGACATTTTTTTCAGAGACATTAAATGATGATGATGGACCCTTTTATAGAAAGCAGTGGCCCTTTTCATAACACATCCAAAAGACCCTAAAAGCATCTTGTGAATTACTTAATTAAAACATGGCACATCATTATAAAATCAGCCCCATGGACATTACAAGATGTCATTGAGGTGGCTGGGGCTGGTTTTAGTACATTAGAATAAGCATTAGAGGACGGAATTGTCAGGCATCTGGAGAACTAGGTTATACATTGGATTTTGCACCATATGAAAAAATATGTGTGGACTAAATGTGTTGAACTACTCACTTCCAGAAAAACCTTCACACGGACATGAATAACAATACATGACAAAATGGTGCAAATGGGTGACGACCCATTGACTGTAGGTGATTATCACCTGCTCAGTGGCTTTCAGCATATATCTCACTAGATGGCGACAAATGTGTCCCTATACATTTCTATCCCTGTGGCAGCCCTCGTGCTTTAATTTTCAAACATTTAATTAATCTGTAATTTCAATCATTTCAGTCATGTTTGTTTGCAATATACTTAAAGCACTTAGCTATGTGTTTAATGTACTTAGACCATAGATTACATTCCGTTGGATCCTCCACAACATATAGGCCAGATTTGACATTTCTTTTAGGGCTGATTTAATTTTTACCAGCGAATTGTGTTCCATTTGCTTTAATACCGTAAAAGCACAATGCAGCCTCACATACTTTAAAGATTGAGCAGTTTCCCATTTGGGATTGCTGGTTCCACAGGGGTCTTCCAGAGAATAATCGTCGTGACAAATTGAACTCGTGACCTCAGAGATGCCCGAAGAATTTCTCAACCTATATTTATAGTAGGGGTAAAATAAAAAAACGGCATGTTTAGTACAAAAACATGACACAAATATTTATACACATCTGTCATTGATAAAAACATTGTTGTTTTAGTAAATGCATAGGCTCCATTTTTATGACAAAGTATTTTTTTAAATATCGTAAACATAGTTCCACTTTGACATTATGGGGTAGTGTGTGTAGAACAGTGACACAAAGTCCATTTAAATTAAATTTAGGCCACTGATGACAAGCGCATGATGTGTGAATGTCTAGATAGAAGATTATGATACAGATGTGTGTAGCAAAGAGGTGGCGACTAGCTAGCTATTCGCTTGATCAGATTTCAAACTCTGATTGGCTGCTTCACTGCTTCAGAGATGCGACGCTCTATAACTGGCTGGAGAGCGCACGCTGGAGAAAACGAAACAGATAAAATCACTACAACTTCACCGTGCGCCTTCAGTCACGAGGATTCATACCAACAGCTGTGCGCAAAATTCACTTTATGGGAAGACATCAACCCTTTAGGGATTAATGTCAAACTGGATTCAACGTGCCATATCAAATGTGAGTATCAACAGACTAGTTATACAATTCTGAAGGAGTTTGCTCTTACTATACTTCTAGACTAAAACGTACAGAAATTAACCTCCTCTTTTTTCTATTTTAGGAGTTAATTGTCACGGTGATGCTGAAATAAATCAAATGGTAAGTATTTTTCTCTTCTGTAACCCAAGCATAGATTATCATGCAGTAGTGGACAATGGCATTTTAATTGTTTTATGCACAGTCTTATCAAATTGACATTATTCTGTGCGTAAAACTACAATGAATTAGATAAACTACAGGCCTGCCACATTTTAAATTAAATAGGCGCAATGAATTTATAAACGCTAAATTAACTGTCAATTCCTGAAATTATGGCGTTATACACCAGCATACGGGGACAACATCTGCTGGGCAACGCTCTGTCCACAGACGACGTTGTCCCGCATAATGACTATAGATCCCCATGCCCAAATGCCTCTGCTGAGTGGTGCTATCCGCTGCAGGCTATGCCATGTGTCGGGTAAACAAAGAAATAGCAGTTTGTAAATGTGTTCTAAATTTAGGAGGCATATGGTTGTTGAATTTGCTGGATATGATTTAAATGTTCTCAGTATGGAAAGGGCTCCATCATCATTTCCTTCCTAGTTGTATTTAACTTTACTCTTGAAAGTAGATATGGTGTTTAATCACTTTGTCCTTTTTGGACACATGTTTTTGCATCCCTGCAGGAAGTTTATTATACTATAGCTAAATTATAATGGTTCATCTAAGTCAGACTTTTATAGGCAGTGGTGTGTCTTTATGAGAGTACCACACAACCTGTGTGGTGGCTGCGGACTCCAGTTCCTGTTGCATCTAATAGTGTTGTCATGAGAGCAAACAGAGGCTGAAGGTCTTGGCACATTAACCTGTGTCTCAGAGGGCTTCAGGTCTCTCCTCCTCTGGTCTGCTAAACATTTCTCACCTCATTGTCAGATCACCCCCCCCCCATAAAGGGCTTGAAGGTGAAGGTCACATGCCATCATGACAATTGTAATGCCATTTGGTACTGTCAAATGGTATTATCACTGACATGAAAAAGAGTTAATGGATCCTCTCAATGTTTTATTTTGAACTAACAGTTACAATCTCTTCCAGGGCCACATGATTTACTCTTCGATCCCACTTTTTTAAATATCAGTGTGTGTGTGTTTTGTTGTGTAGCCCACCTTTTTCCTTCAGAGGTAATGTTGTGTAGCCCACCTTTTTCCTTCAGAGGTAATGTTGTGTAGCCCACCTTTTTCCTTCAGAGGTAATGTTGTGTAGCCCACCTTTTTCCTTCAGAGGTAATGTTGTGTAGCACACCTTTTTCATTCAGAGGTAATGTTGTGTAGCCCACCTTTTTCCTTCAGAGGTAATGTTGTGTAGCCCACCTTTTTCATTCAGAGGTAATGTTGTGTAGCACACCTTTTTCCTTCAGAGGTAATGTTGTGTAGCCCACCTTTTTCCTTCAGAGGTAATGTTGTGTAGCCCACCTTTTTCCTTCAGAGGTAATGTTGTGTAGCCCACCTTTTTCCTTCAGAGGTAATGTTGTGTGGTTCACACACTTATGCTCGGTCAACCCTGTTTGATTTTGAGTGTAAGCCGACGCTGCTCACTGGTTGGTTTGGACAAATCAGAGTGGGTCCCTGTGAATCAGAGGGAGAGGAAATTAGAGCATATGGTCTTTAGTATGTCACAGCTGACTTTCATATGCAGGCACACAGCACTCTTAAAGAGACACACACCATTATACCTACATCCTGTGCCTTGAACTACATCAGAGAAACCTCAATCCCCCTGCAGATCCCCCTACAGAAAAGTAGCCATAATTTCCACAAGACTTCAGCCTTTATATTGCAGTGTTAGGAAGAAGGGAGACTTGTTTAATATTGTTAAAATAAAACCTCAAATACATTATGGTGTGGGCGGGTGATGGTTGTGTTACACACATTTAGGCACAGGTGTGGTGAAGTAAATGAACGTACAGTAGGTGTGGTGGGAGGTAACTTTGATATTACATTTGGTGTGGGTGGATCTATATGAAAACTGCTCAAGTGTGGTGTGATACAGCAGGACAGGTAGGGCATGTTTTATTGTGGCTGTGTGTTGCTGTGAAAGTTCAACATTAGAGAAGACGTGTAGCTCTTTCATACAGTTGAAACGATGCAGCAGTCACCCAATCAGCAAGTCTGAGCCTGTCCGACAGAGCCGGTCTCTATTAGAGTCATCAACAAATGCAGTGTGCTTATTAGAAAGAGTTCACCAGACTTCATAAAGAATGTTCAGTCTATCAAACATCTGCTGCAGGCTGGACATTATTTACAACATGCATTATATCATTTTGTATTCACCGGCTTAATAAAAAATATTTGCAACAACAAAAGAATAGCACTCAACCACTAACTTTGTTTTCTTTAAGTGAACATAGTAATGTGTCATAGTGTGTGTGTACCAGCCTGTGTCTGACTCTGTGTACTCTCTGTCCCTCCCAGCTGTGTCTGCGCGACTCTGGAGGCTGCCTGCGGGACCAGATGCACTACATGATGAGGTCCCTGCAGGACCTGAAGCACTTTAGAAGGACCTGCCCTGCTGCTGCCCCTGCAATCACCCCTGCCCACCGCTCTGCAGTGGCACGAGCCTGCTATCAGAGGGCACTTCAGCTGGAGCGCCGTACCCGTCTGCGCATCTCTGACGCTAGTACGGCCAGCACCTATGACTCAGCCTGCTGTCTGGCCAGTCCTCTGGAGGAGGAGGATGCAGGCAGCCGGCTGGGTCTGGGCCTTGGCCTGGGTCTGACCTCCCCCAGTAGTGAGAAAAGTCTGGAGTTTGACTCTGGCTACTCTGAGGCTTCCTGGCAGAACGAGGGCGTGGTGCTCAGGAGGACCAGGAATGTACGGGTGTCCTCCTCTGCCTGCCTCCGCACCAACCTGGCCCCCAGTGGCCGGGTCCGACCCAAATCCACATCAGACGCATCCCTGGAGAGTTGGACCTCATTCGAGGCCAATGACCCTGAGGACTGGACCACATCGCTGCTGACGCGGGGACGGAACAGACAACCTCTGGTACTGGGGGACAACAGCTTTGCTGACCTCATACAGAACTGGATGGACCTACCGGACTTCCCCGAACCAGCAGAACTGAAGCCCAGCTCTGGGTGCAGACTGGCTCGAGGCTTCTTGGTCAACATGAGGCGGAAAATAGCTGGCATGTCAAAGAGTGTAGAGGAGAGGGTGAGAATGAGGTCCTCAGATTCTTCTTCTCGTGTGAGTCGGACAGCTATGGCCCCCAAACGACTCTCCTGCCCCCTAGGGGTGCAGGCCCCTGCCCTGCGCCAGTCCCCCTTCTTCCACCAGTCCCACTCTGGCCTTCATGATCTAGACACAGACTTCTATCAATTCACTGCCCTCATGCAGACTGGCAGCAGACAGCCTATTATCTGTAATGACATCATTGGCTACATCTGACTCCAGGTCAGCCACTAACAGACTCTCATTCTGAACAATAGACAATGTTTCACAATATTTTTTAAAATGGTATCGCTATGTTCTGACTATAAGCTGCCAAAAATAAAACATTGTATTATTTGAAATTGGAAATATTTGTTGTGTCATTAGCTATGTTTCCATGAACTTTTCCATCGTTTTTTTTCATAGAAAATACATTGCCTTCAGAAAGTATTCATATCCCTTTGACTTACAAAGGATGAAATTGCTGTTATTTTTTAGCCATCTACAGACAATACCCCATAAAGACAAAGTGAAAACATGTATTTACATTTTTGTGCAATTTACTGAAAATGAAATGCAGAAATATCTAATTTACATAAGTATTCACAACCCTGAGTCAATAATTTGTTGAAGCACCTTTGGCAGTGATTACAGCTGTGAGTTTTTCTGGGTAAGTCTCTAAGTCACCTGGATTGTGCAACATTTGCCCAAATATTCATTTTAAGCTCTGTCAAATTGGTTGTTGATCATCGCTAGACAACCATTTTCAGGTCTTGCCATACATGTTTCAAGTATATTTAAGTAAAACTTTTAACTCGGCCACTCAGGAACAGTCACTGTCTTCTTGGTAAGCAGCTCCAGTGTAGACTTGGCCTTGTGTTTAAGGTTATCCTGCTGGAAGGTGAATCCTCTCCCGCAACGGAGTTAGGAAGGACGCCTGTATCTTTGTGGTGACTGGGTGTAATACACCATCCCAAGTGTAATTAATAACTTCACTATGCTCAAAATATTCAATGTCTTTTTTTTTTCTTTTTTTTTACCCATCTACCAATAGGTGCCCTTCTTTGCGAGGCATTGGAAACCCCCCATGGTCTTTGTGGTTGAACGTGTGTTTGAAATCACTGCTCGACTGGGGGACTTTACAGATGTGTATGTGTGGGGTACAGAAATGAGGTAGTCATTCAAAAATCATTTTAAACACTGTTATTGCACACAGAGTCAATGCAACTTATAATGTAACTGTAACAGTATAACTTCCATCCCTCTCCTCGTCCCAGGGACCCTCTGCACACAGACTACATTCACCTTCAAAGCATCGTTACCCATCGCTCCACAAAAGCCGCGGCCCTTGCAGAGCAAGGGGACCAACTACTTCAAGGTCTCAGAGCGAGTGACGTCACTATTAGCGCGCACCACGCTAACTAGCTAGCCGTTTCACATCCTTGTTTTCATCACTGAAAAATATAAATGGTTGAGTTGGATATAGTTGAAAAGCTTACAAACAGGGTTGTCAAACTATTTTGTCATTTCTTGAAATAAATGTTTTTTAAT
This sequence comes from Oncorhynchus tshawytscha, assembly GCF_018296145.1. Taxonomy (NCBI): domain Eukaryota; kingdom Metazoa; phylum Chordata; class Actinopteri; order Salmoniformes; family Salmonidae; genus Oncorhynchus; species Oncorhynchus tshawytscha. The sequence continues at coordinate 45,632,930 of NC_056435.1, read as the reverse complement.
AAAAGTTATGTCAACCAGCTTTGTGCTACCATTTGAAAGAGGAAATTAAAAATGTATTCCCATTTCAGTACATTTATCAGCCAAAACATGACACCCACCCTGTTTTCAAGAGCATGTTGTCTCAACCAATGGCGGGCACAACACAAACACCTCCGATTATGTGAAATATGGTCAAAGGCACACAAACAAAATCTGTGTTTACGTGTTTAAAAAAAAAATTGCGTTAAAGGTTAAAAAGTGACAGTTAAAAAAATATAACATTTTAGAAATTATAAATAGTTTGCCAAACCTGTTTTTAAGCTTTTAAATTATATCATCCTCAACCGTTGATCTTTTCCAGTGATGAAGACATGAACGTCTCATGGTAGGGTGGGGTATGCAAAACTTGGAGCACCTCTATCTCCTAAATGTTTTGGCATTCAGGTCCAAAACGTTACTTTCTGACCACTTCTACCATGGAAAAATATGTATAGAAAGTTTTGTTCAAATCAAAAGGGGTGCGGTCAAAAAGGGATTGAAATCAAATTCAACAACCCTATGTTGTTAATTAGAAACATCTAGAACTCAAGGCAAATTGCATCAAGAGTGGTAGAAATCACGCCAGCTTGAGAAACCATTTGGACCATTTAGTCACCAGAATACTGTTTTTTTAAACCGTTTTTATCATTCCCGTTATCAAATAATTGAAAAATAAAATGAAAGACCACAAAGATTTCTTTACAAAAGTTGGAATAAATTATATTTTCTCATCTAATTTGCCCTCATTTGTAGGGTGGCAGGTAGCCTAGCGGTTAGAGTGTTGGGCCAGTAACCAATATGTTGCTGATTCGAATACCTGAGCCTACAAGGTGAATAATCTGTTGATGTGCCCTTGAGCAAGACACTTAACCTTGATTTTCTCCTGGGGTGCTGGCTAACCTTGTAAAACCACACATTTCAGTGCATATATTTATTTTTCATGTATTCCCTCAGGGCATATATTTGACTCAGTTTAAACACAATGTCCTCACATAAGTGGAGGCTGCTGAGGGGAGGAAGGCTGATAACGGAGTTTGATGTATTTAATACCATTCTACTCATTCTGCTCCAGCCATTACCAGAAGCCAGTTCTCCCCAATTAAGGTGCCACCAACCTCCTGTGTCTCACTGCTCCACTCCACTATATTACCCTACCCACAGGGACTGAATATATCCCAGAGAGCGTAAAGAGGACAACCACGTTATTTACAGACCGTGGGGAGTATTAACACAAATATCTGCCTGCCTCAGCCCCAGCTGCATCTGTCTTATGAGCAAATGTCTCATGTGTCCAAACAGAGCTATGTGAGGAGAAGTTGAGCAGAGCAGCTGTGTTCAGATTTAGCAGAAGTTTACTCTTCTCCTCATCCCTTGCTTTACTAAGCAGGGCTCTCACTAGCAAACTAACAGCCCACCACCTCCTTTATCCAGCTCTAATAGTCACTTGGCTGCTGGACTCACAGGTAGTGACCACTCATCCACAGTCATTGGCTAATGGAAGGTACCATTTGTTTCCACTCATTCAGTAAAAAATGCTAACTCACTCAGACAGGATACAGACAGAGGAAATCTACACCAAAATAAGATATACACTAATTTAGGGTTTCCTCTATAATTATTATGTCCAGTTGAATGATAAAAGTACATTGACAGCATTAAGAAGTAAAGACGAAAAGAGTTTCCAGCATAGATTCTCACACATTCTCCCAGAGTTCCATAGGGGCAAACAGCTCCACCAATCACATGTGATAAGGAGGACTCGGGGATTAGAGAAGAGAGATGACTCTCTCTGGGTGTCGTTTATCTTTGCCTGTTTATCTAGGTTTCCTACAAGAAAGCCAGCCAGGCCCATTCTACCTGAGGCAGCTGTGATGAGGTGAACCTTTATCCTCCAATGTCTTAAGTTTCTACATTGAAAAAAAGTACGGAAAAACTTGTGATGGCTGAGAAAATATTTTTATAGAAACATGCTCAACAAAGAACAGGCTGGATGACAGTAGATGGTCTAGTATTTGAAGAAACGAGGGTTTGAACTTAGAAGTTTGTATGGATGTATACTGAGTCCGTATAGCTTCCTTTTTAGAAATATTGGGTACCCCGGCTACTAAGTGCATCAATCTGTCTCCAACTCTGGGAATCATTTATAGAGGGATAAGAGATATAGAGAGATGAAGCTGTAGAGTTGTGGAGCAAGCACATTTTACTGAGCCTACTTTACACCAACATACAGGTTCCAAAAAGTTTTCTTTGTTCCTCCACTTGACTTGGTCTATAGATCATAGTTTGAGTAGGTAGATGCTTGAGGTGTTGTGCTTTTTGCTAATTCAGAATAAAAAAGTGTTATGTGCTGATTGTAGAAGTCATTAAAGGTGCCACTAATGAGCCTGGTCCTCTTATCAAAGTCCTTATAGTGCCATGCTGCACAGGGGGCTCACACAGGAGTGGATGACAACTACTAAACTGAGATGAAGCTGTCGTGCCGTGTCTCCCTCACACCAGGGTTGGGTAACAACCAGAGACGTCTACTCTACTGTATGAACTCTGGTCCAATGAATAGTAGTATCCAATGTAGTTCAAATGCAATCATTTCAACAATACACCATTCAATTATCCTTGAATATCTTTAATAACATTTACATTTGAGTAATTTAGCAGACACTCTTATCCAGAGTAACTTACAGGAGCAATTAGGGTTAAGTGCAGTGGAAGTTGCTGAGGGGAGGACGGCTCATATTTACGGCTGGAACTGCGCAAATGGAATGGCATCAAACACATGGAAACCAATTTTTGGATGTATTTGAAACCATTCCACCTATTCCGCTCCAGCCATTACCACGAGCCTGTCCTCCCAAATAAGGTGCCCCCAACCTCCTGTGGTTAAGTGCCTTTCTCAAGGACACGTTTATAGATTTTTCACCTAGTCTGCTTTTCGGTTACTGGCCCAACGCTCTTAACTACTAGAACCTGCTGCCCTAATAAGACCCTACAGATCTGTGATTACAATAGTAATATCATAGTAATCATAAGAAGACTTATGAGTGGTCAACTCTAGCTTCTCTACACAGCTTTATCATTACTGGGCTTCTGAGGACTGTCAGTGAGACAGCCAGGCGGGCAGACAGACAGGTGTGTGGATGCCGGAGGTGTGATGGTTTAGAGATCATTCGATGCCATTCAGGTGAGAGGATGAGGGCAGCGAGCGATCAACTCGGGCAGATGATCTGAGGCAGCAAGCCTGAATCAGACAAATAGACAGACCCCTGTTAAAGTTTGGCATGTTCCTCATTCTTGTGGCTTTACAGTGTCGGGGTAGACCTATTTCACCCAGAGCTTTTCTAAACTGCAGTAGATCAGTTTGTAAGGAGAAAAGGGTGAAAGCCAGGTATAATCAGTAACCCCCAAACCTGAAATGCACCAACACTCTGGGAACAGTATAGACACAGACCGGATCCTAAACGGGCTCTGTATTTGAATGGCTTCAATAGGGGCTATCTGAGCAGGGGGTGGACGAATTGTCTTTGTGACATCAAGTGGACAAATGTCGCAGAGGGGATGGGGGCTCAGATGAGAGGTGTGAGCAGCAGGGGGGTAACTACTGGGCAAAGGGAATGGAGATGTGCAGCGCTTAAAGTGGACTGAAATAGGTACTGATACTTGTTGTGGGTGCTGGTATTCTTTATATAGTTAGGTGCGGGTAGAGTCAGTATTCTATAAGAGGAGCCGGGAAGTCAGGCAGTACAAAACAGTTTGTAACAGCTCAATTAAAGCACTGGATATTCAAGCACTGGTCATGCTCTTCACAGAGAGACTAGAAATGAGAAGAGAGGAGTTGGGGTGGATGGTGACAAAGAACTTTGTAGCGTACCTGACAACAGCCCCTCCAATCAGCCCTAGAGCTGCTCAGCCATGGTAATGATTGTTACCACTTTTAGTCTGGGATAAAGGTGTGAAGGCCATAGTCAGTTAGCATTTAGCATACCTTTGTCTCATACCTCTGTGCAGTTCTTGAGTGTGCTCAGGATTTTGCCTAGTTCGAAACTCAATTCAAAACACAACATTTAGATTCTACTCGCTATGTGTGGTTTTCATAGAAAACCAATATAATAATTAAGAAGGTGCTTATATTTAACACATGTACAAGTGTGTATTGTATTTCTTTTCTTTTTTTGCATATCCCAACTCCCCCTGAGAGTTATGGCGAGGGTGTCCTATTATCAGTGGTGACCCCGGCGCAATGAGGGTTAAGTGCCTTGCTCAAGATCCCATCAACACATTTTTCACCTTGTTGGCTCGGGGCTTCAAACTAGCAACCTTTTGGTTACTGGCCCAACGCTCTAAATGCTCTGCCGTGGTTCAAAACAGCAGTTGATATCTTGTGAAGACAGGGACCGTCGTTTCTTTCTCAATTTCCAAATGAGAGTGGAAAGAAGTAATAAAACAGTTCAGTCATGGCGTATTTACATTTCACCGTACATTGGAAGCTGCAGACGCTGATTACACCGAAGATGACTGCATTTTATGCACATTATTAAAATATGTCACCTAGAAGTCTGACTGTCCAAAAAAAAACATAATGGTGGTAACATTTTTTGTCAGAAGCCCTGGTTTTCCTTACCACTTCCAGGGAATGTGGCTTGGTGTCAGGATCAGAGATGGAGGGAACATGAGGGGGATAAAGGAGCATGTCTGAACGCATCCCACTGTGCTGGCTACTGGGTGTCAACAAGCTAGAACTAGGCTAAGCAGTTGTCTCAACATTGGGGTGGCAGGTAGCCTAGTGTCTAGTTACCGAAAGGTTGCTGGATTGAATCCCAGAGCTGACAAGGTAAAATTCTGTCGTTCTGCCCCTGAACAAGGCAGTTCCCCGGTAAATAAGAATTAGTTCTTGACTGACTTGCCTAGTTAAATGAAGGTTACATTTACAATTAAATAATAACATGAGCCTGGCTGTTTGTCGTGCTCTTTCTCCAGAATACTTATCTATAGAAAGTCTGATCCTACTGTCTATGCTTCTATTAAATTCATTATCTACCTCTTAACCAACTGTTCATAAACATCCCTCTCTGGAATGGAAATGAATCAGCCAAGTGTAGCAGCAGTGTTCCTCAGTGAGAATCATTATCGTTCAGTAAACTCAGGAGGGTCAAAAAACATCCTGTGGCCAAACATGTGGACAACAACAACACCATATGTACAGTAATGATCTCACAGGATGTCTGTTATATTAGAGAAAAAGTAACTGAGGACAACGTAGTTGAAGAGTTAGCTTTTGAATGCTAGAAAATAATGATGACCACAGTGGGCTTGCAGACTCTAAAGCAATATAAGGATAAAAAAATGAGTTGGAGCCCTGCCCAGTGGTGAGCTTCCCACTATCAGACCCAGACAGACAGACTGAGGATTAAGGATATATCTGCCACTGGGCTAGACCACTTCTGTCTCTGATAGAAGGTATAATCAACTCTTTCTCCCTCTCTCGCTCCCTTCTGTCTTGGTGCCATGTGAGAAGAAGTGCACACACACAGTGACACATACACCTACACACACATGCAAGCGCGCACGCAAAAACACACACACACACACACACACACACACACACACACACACACACACACACACACACACACACACACACACACACACACACACACACACACACACACACACACACACACACACACACACACACACACACACACACAACTCCTTCACTAGCTAATCTTCCACAGAGAGAGCGTGGTAGGCAGGAAGTGGATGGGGGGCAGGGGAGAGGGGTGTGGGTGGAGTCAGTCAAGGCTGGAGTCTGAGAAAGGATGACAAAAGCTGAAAATGATTAATGCCCATCTCTCTCTATGAGAGGACTGGGTAAATAAAATCAATCAGAAGGTGCAGTCAGCAATGAGTCCTCACTCAGCACACAGTAATCACTCCACATATTCACAGACACAGCCTTCACAGCATTGTCAGGACTAGAGGAGTATGGTATATCTAATTTTCAGCCTAAAATTGTGCCTTTAGTTTTATTATATAGTCTTAAATCATGTTAATGGTTATTTTTCTTGCCATCAAATAAGAAAAAACGTTATCTTATTCATGAGAATTAAATGTTGCATAATGAAATAGCCCTAATCCATTTGTAAAAGAACAGACTTTTTAATATGTTCTACTTTTATGATCTAGTGACAACACACAGCTGTACTCCTCTAAATGTCATGATGTGTCTTAAACCTTAACCATGAGGTTCATGGGAAACATAAGAGGGGCTGACACACACAGAGAGAGGGAGCATCCCACAAGGCCTTGGCTTGCATGGAGCCCGGCCAGCCTGCCTGGGTTCTCATGGCCGTAACGCAATGAAGGCCAAACATGACCCCTGGGGTCAAACCCCTCTTCCTCTGCTGGGCCAAACAGGTTCTTTCACAGGCAAATAAGACATGGCTCAGTATAAATACGACCTCTGCATGTACAGCCGTGCTAAAGGTCGAATCACAGTTGATGTAGGAGTCTATAAATCAGGTGAAGGTTGTGTGTTTTCATGCAGTGCAGTGTTTTTTGTGTTATAGTGAGTAGATTCATGTAGGAACACTTTGCATGATGGACATTATACTCTGTTTGCATGTACAGCAGTGGAGGCTGGTGGGAGGAGCTATAGGAGGACAGGCTCATTGTAATGGCTGGAATGGAATTAATGGAACGGAGTAAAACATGTGGTTTCCATAAGTTTGATCTGTTTGTTTATTCCATTCCAGCCATTACAATGAGCCCGTCCTCCTATAGCTCATCCCACCGGCCTCCTCTGATTTACAGTAAATGCTTAATTAGCAGTGTGAGAATGGTCTGATTTTCTCAGGATCAACACATGCTCACTTTCACACTCTTCACATATGCTGCTGCTACTCTGTTTATTATATACCATGATTGCCTAGTCACTTTTACCCCTACCTACATGTACATTCTGTATTACCTCAACAACCTCGTTACCCTGCACATTGACTCGGTACTGGTACTCCTTGTATTGCCTCGGTATTGTTATATTATTGTGTTACTATTTCGTTTTTTCTTTAGCAAATATTTGTCTTATTTTTAACTCTGCATTGTTGGGAATCGGCTCATAAGTAAGCATTTCACGGTAAAGTGTACACCTGTTGTATTTGGCGTATGTGACCAATACAATTTGATTTGATTTTGATTTTAGATGTGGGCCGCTCTTCTCCAAAAACCCCAGCAGTCACGAACAGAGACTAAAGCACAGCCGCTGCCAGCCACAACCATGACGTCTCCAAGCATCGGAAAAAGAGAAAAAAACACCACAATAGAGGAGCACGGAAAAAACATGAACTTCTCTGGAGACAATTAATGCCCCTTCTGTTTCCCGCTCGATCTCTTGTTTATAAACTCACATAAAACAGAGCCCAGTTCCGCCTTTGTCTAAGAAAAGAGATGTCCAAGTAAGACTGTCATGCAATAATAGACAATTGTTGGAAACAATGGCACAAGCAGAGCATATCACATCGTTGTGTAGTCTGTTTTTGTTTGTTTGTAAAGGGAAGCTTATTGATGGCAATTGGCCCATGCAGTATCAATGCCAAATGACCATTGAATACAGTAAGAAATCACAGTTTGACATGTAGGAATTCAGTGCATTTTATACAATGATCAACTGCAGTCACATAATGAGAGTCACAAAGAGACCTCAACCCAAGCATGGAAAGCTGTGAAACACATATGGAGAGAAGTTCGATGCATTCCTCCATGCCCCTGCTATAAGAAGAAGCTGCTGTCTGTGTGTCGCTCTGTGTGTGTGCTCAAACAGGAAAGGACCAAACTGTAAGACATACTGTTTGGAGAGACACACTCTCACTGCCAAACACAAATGTCCACATTCTCCCAGTCACACAAACAGAGTCACCAGAATCCTCACATGCTTTCTCTCTCCAAAACACACAGACTCTGAGGGGTAAAATCAATAAATCAGCCTCTTCTCCCTAGTTCTTGTCTTTATACCCAGCAGGACCTGTAGAACTGAGCTCCAGAATATTTTGTATTATTGCAGCCACCATACCACTATAAACATTCCCTCTCCAATCACAACATATGGGCAAGAGTAATCAGGTACTCGAACGGACATCAAAGCTCGATCTTTTAACCAGAGATTTAAAAAATAATAATAATACTGTAAAACTATTTGGTGGAATGTGATTTGTGGCTGCCCGAATGGGCAAGTTAAATTGTCTTGAAGACAACGTTCATTTGCTTTGACTCTAGTGTTCCATTTGTACATGTGCATTTGCAGGGCACAACAAAAAAGAAACCAAGCCGAGTATCACACCATTTTTCTTCCTAAATTCCCTTTCCCTTCTTTGTTTCATTCAATCATGTGTGCTAAGTGAGCACACAAGCTCCAGAAATAAATGCCTATAAAAACATATTTAACTGATGGGATACACAAGCAAAATTCCTTGCCTAAATGACGACAGTTTTATTACAAGTTCTATGTGCACTGGTTGATTGAAGTAAGAAAATATGTGATCCAACAATGAGCTGCAATTTTTGAATAATTGTGTCCAATCTATTTTCCGCTGAAGGTACTTTGCAAACTGCTAGTACCGTTTAGAATTGGTTAGCCTACACTATAACCCCCCTAAACATACAGGTTCCACGCTGAAAATATGCAAAAACATTAGTTTGTCACCAAACAGATGCCATGGCCGTAATTCATCACCATGCAGTGTTCATTGTGGAATAGTTCATCCATTTTGAAAATTGTAACATAGTTCATACAGTTCATAGTTCATATGTAAATCCGGGATATTTCAATTAGTTTGATATGTTAAGGTTCGTATGGTGTGTATTAATTTGTGGATGTCCATCATCCAGTTTGTATGTATGTTACGAATTGCAATTCGGACAATACACTGAGTGTACAAAACATTCAATGACTGACCATGTGAATCCAGGTGAAAGCTATGATCCCTTAATGATGTCACTAGTTACATCCACTTCAAATCAATGTAGATGAAGGGGGGAGGCAGGTTAAAGATGGATTTAAGCCATGAGACAATTGAGACATGGATTGTGTATGTGTGCCAGTTATAGGGTGAATGGGCAAGACAAAATATGTACGTGCCTTTGAACGGGGTATGGTAGTAGGTGCCTAGCGCACCAGTTTGCGTGTATCAAGAACTGCAACGCTCCTGTTTTTTTTACTTTCAACAGTTTCCTGTGTGAATCAAGAATGGTTCACCACCCAAAGGACATCCTGTCAACTTGGCACAGCCGTGGGAAGCATTAGCGTCAACATGGGCCAGCATCTCTGTGGAATGCTTTCGACACGCTTTCGACACCTTGTAGAATCCATGCCCTGATGAATTTAGGGGGTTTTGAGGGCAAAAGGGGGTGCAAGTCAATATTAGGAAGGTGTTTCTAATGTTTTTTACACTCAGTGTTACAAATTGTATTATGTACAATATGGTACGAATTTGCAAAACGTATGATATATTACGACTTCCAATTTGTTGTGGCTAAAGTTAGTTAGGTGGCTAGGTTGCTAATGTTTTCTTAAGTGGCTAAGGTTAGCTAGCGTGAGGTTAGGGTTAGGAGCTAGGTTAAATCAAATCAAATTTGATTGGTCACCGAATACAACAGGTGAAGTTTTAAGAAAAAAAGTGTTAAAGTATTAACTTAAATTAACTGGGGAAAAAAAGAAATAATCAGAAAATAAATCACAATTTAATTTTTTTTAAATAGCAACAATAAAATAACAGTAGCGAGGCTATATACAGGGATTACCGGTACAGAGTCAATGTGCAGGAGCACCGGTTAGTCGAGGTAATTGAGGTAATATGTACGTGTAGGTAGAGGTAAAGTGACTATGCATGGACAATAAACCGAGAGTAGCAGCAAAGTAACAATGGGGGTGGGGGGGGACAATGCAAATAGTCCGGGTGGTCATTTGATTAGCTGTTCAGGAGTCTTATGGCTTGGGGGTTGAAGCTGTTAAGAAGCCTTTTGTACCTAGACTTGGCGCTCCGGTACCGTTTGTCGCATGGTAGCAGAGAGAACAGTCTATGACTAGGGTGGCTGGAGTCTTTGGCAATATTTTGGGCCTTCCTCTGACACCGCCTGGTATAGAGGTCCTGGATGGCAGGAAGCTTGGCCCCAGTGATGTACTGAGCCGTACGCACTACCCTCTGTAGTGCCTTGCAGTCGGAGGCCGAGCAGTTGCCATACCAGGCGGTGATGCAACCAGTCAGGATGCTCTAGATGGTGCAGCTGTAGAACCTTTTGAGGATCTGAGGACCCACGGCAAATCTTTTCAGTCTCCTGAGGGGGAATAGGTGTTGTTGTACCCTCTTCATGACTGATGATAGTTTGTTGGTGATGTGGACAACAAGGAACTTGAAGCTGTCAACCTTCTCCACTACAGCCCTGTTGATGAGAATGGGGGCGTGCTCAGGTCTCCTTTTTCTGTAGTCCAGAATCATCCCCTTTGTGTTGATCTCGTTGAGGGAAAGGTTGTTATCCTGGCACCACACTGCCAGGTCTCTGACCTCTCTGTACCGTTACTCCCTATAGGCTGTCTCATCGTTGTCGATGATCAGGCATACCCCTGTTGTGTCGTCTGCAAACTTAATGATGGTTTTGGAGTCGTGCTTGGCCATGCAGTCATGGGTGAACAAGGAGTACAGGAGGGGACTGAGCACGCACCCCTGAGGGGCCACTGTGTTGAGGATCAGCTTGGCAGATGTGTTGTAACCTACTCTTACCACCTGGGGCGGCCCGTCAGGAAGTCCAGAGAGAGGTGTTTAGTCTCAGGCTCCTTAGCTTAGTGATGATTAGCATTCTCACGTAGGTCTTCCTTTTGTCCAGGTGGGAAAGGGTAGTGTGGGGTGCAATAGAGATGGCATCATCTGTGGATCTGTTGGGGCGGTATGCAAAATGGAGTGGGTCTAGGGTTTCTGGGATAATGGTATTGATGTGAGCCATGACCAGCCTTTCAAAGTACTTCATAGCTACAGATGTGAGTGCTACGGGTCGGTAGTCACTTAGACAGGTTACAGTACCTTGTTGTACTCGGGCACAGGGACTATGGTGGTCTGCTTGAAGATGGAAAATTTTAAGTTCCTCGGCGTACACATCACGGACAAACTGAAAGGGTCCACCCACACAGACAGCGTGGTGAAGAAAGCGCAGCAGCGCCTTTTAAACCTCAGGAGGCTGAAGATATTTGGCTTGTCACCAAAAACACACACAAACCTTTACAGATGCACAATCGAGAGCATCCGGTCGGGCTGTATCACCGCCTGGTACAGCAACTGCTCCGCCCACAACCGTAAGGCTCTCCAGAGGGTAGTGAGGTTTGCACAACGCATCACCGGGGACAAACTACCTGCCCTCCAGGACACTTACATCACCGGATATCACAGGAAGGCCACAAATATCATCAAGGATAACAACCACCTGAGCCACTGCCTGTTCACCCTGCTATCATCCAGAAGGCAAGGTCAGTACAGGTACATCAAAGCTGGGACCTAGAGACTGAAAAACAGATTCTATCTCAAGGCCATCAGACTGTTAAACAGCCATCACATAATTTGCAAATAAATTCATTAAAAATCCTACAATGTGATTTTCTGGATTTTCCCCCCTCATTTTGTCTGTCATAGTTGAAGTGTACCTATGATGAAAATTACAGGCCTCTCTCATCTTTTTAAGTGGGAGAACTTGCACAATTGGTGGCTGACTAAATACTTTTTTGCCCCACTGTATATACTGTACTCTATACCATCGACTGCATCTTGCCTATGCTGTTCGGCCATCGCTCATCCATATATTTATATGTACCTATTCTTATTCATTCCTTTACATTAGTGTGTATAAGGTAGTTGTTGTAAAATTGTTAGATTACTTGTTAGATATTACTGCATGGTCGGAATTAGAAGCACAAGCATTTTGCTACACTCGCGTTAACATCTGCTAACCATGTGTATGTGACCAATATGATTTGATTTGACATGTTGGTATTACAGACGTGGTCAGCGACAGGTTGAAAATGTCAGTGAAGACACTTGCCAGTTGGTCAGCGTATGCTCGGAGTACACATCATGGTAATCCATCTGGCCCTGCGGCCTTTTGAATGGTGACCTGTTAAAGATCTTACTCACATCGGATACGGAGAGCGTGATCACACAGTTGTCCACAACAGCTGATGCTCTCATGCATGCTTCAGTGTGGCTTGCCTTGAAGCGAGCATAGAAGTTATTTAGCTCGTCTGGTAGGCTCATGTCACTGGGCAGCTCGTGGCTGTGCTTCCCTTTGTAGTCCGTAATAGTTTGCAAGCCCTGCCACATCCGATGAGCATCGGAGCCAGTGTAGTACGATTCAATCTTAGTCCTGTATTGACGCTTTGCCTGTTTGACGGAGGGCATAGCGGAATTTCTATAAGTGTCCGGGTTAGCTCAGTGCGGATGTTGCCTGTAATCCATGGCATCTGGTTGGGGTATGTACATATGGTCACTGTGGGGACGACGTCATCGATGCCCTTATTGATGAAGCCAGTGACTGATGTGGTGTATTCCTCAATGCCATTGGAAGAATCCTGGAAAGTATTCCAGTCTGTGCTAGCAAAACTGTCCTGTAGCTTAGCATCAGTGTCATCTGACCACTTCCTTATTGAGTGTGTCACTTGTACTTCCTGCTTTAGTTTTTGCAGGAATCAGGAGGATAGAGTTATGGTCAGATTTGCCAAATAGAGGGCGAGGGAGAGCTCTGTGTAAGGAGTAATGGTGGTCAAGAGTTTTATTTCCTCTGGTTGCACATTTAACATGCTGGTAGAAATGAGGAAAAACGGATTTAAGTTTCCCTGCATTAAAGTCCCTGGCCTTTAGGAGTGCCGCCTCTGGATGAGCATTTTCTTGTTTGCTTATGGCCTTATACAGCTTGGTGAGTGCGTTCTTAGTGCCAGCATCGGTTTGTGGTGGTAAATAGACAGCTACGAAAAATATAGATGAAAACTCTCTTGGTAAATAGTGTGGTCCACAGCTTGTGAGATACCTTGAGACTTCCTTAATATTAGATTTTGTGCACCAGCTGTTATTTACAAATAGACACAGACTGCCACCCCTTGTCTTACCAAAGGCAGCTGTTCTATCTTGCCTATGGACTGAAAACTCAGCCAGCTGTATGTTATCCATGTCGTAGTTCAGCCATGACTCGGTGAAACATGAGATATTACAGTATTACAGTTTTTAATGTCCCGTTGCCAGGATAGTCTTGATTGGAACTCATCCATTTTGTTATCCAATGATTTTGTTATCTGAATAATAGGACTGATGGTAGAAGGGGATCACTCACTTGCCGTCGGATCCTTACAAGGCCCCCTGACCTACGTCCCCAATATCTCCGTCTCTTCTTCATGCGAATGACGGGGATGTGGGCCTTGTCGGATGTCTGAAGTAAATACTTTGCGTCCGACTCGTTAAAGAAAAAATCTTCGTCCAGTACGAGGTGAGTAATCGCTATCCTGATATCCAGAAGCTCTTTTTGGGCATAAGAGACGGTGGCAGAAACATTATGTACAAAATAAGTTACAAATAACGAAAAAAACACACACAATAGCACAATGAGGTCTATGAGACCAGGCTGATATGGGGCATTTAGCAATTAGGATTTGTTATCTGTCAAATCTATGATAAACTACGCATTGTTGCGATCTGTTGACATATAGATAAATGCATACATTTTTGTTCCAGTGTGGGCCTTGTGTTCTAAAAATGTACATATTTTTTCATTCGAGTGCTCAAAAAAATATATATCCGAGTACTCGGACAATAAAAAAAATGTAAAATGCCCATCCCCACAACATATAAAGCCTTACTGACAACCATATGCAACTATACATCCATTGAAATTCTATTTCCCATTTAACACAACATCAGAGAGCAAGCGTGGCATGTAAGCGTGACATACATCACCTTTAACCACTGTGGCGACTATATTAGAATATACATGGGTGAGAGGGAGAGCAATAACCGCAGCTCTACAAATGTCTCGAGACACAGGAAATGTCTTGGACTGGGGGAGTGAGGAGGGGCGGAGCAACTTCTGGCTCGTGGTCAGATGAACCCAAGGTCTGGGGAGATAAGGAGAGGCTCCGAGGATGAACACAAAGCCAGCTCTGTGAGGAGAAGAGAGGGGGAGTGTGGGTTGTTTGAGCTGAGGAGGAAAAGCTGTATGATGGTGAAACACCACAGGGATGTGTGAAAGAGAGAAATGGTATCCTGGTCCGAGATCAGTAGTGCTTAAAGTTGAATCAACTGCTCTAACTGTTGTTCTTATGTATGGCCTGCCTGACAGCGTTAGTTAGACGTGAGGATTAAATACAAATGTTGAACCCACTGACTTGGACCAGGCTGGTACAGCAGTGTGGGCAAACTGCAGTGATGAAGTCAGTCTACGAGCTGCACAATGGGTCATTCTGGCAGGCAGGAAGCTAAGGTCAGAACAGTGACCTTGATAAGTTGTCTTCCTGTCGCGGACCACAGTGGAACCCAGCATGGCTGTGTCACAAATTGTCCCCTCCACGGCTCCATAGAGAAGGCCCTCCCACAGTCTTCAGTCTACAACAAAGGGGCCATTTTCCAGACCCAGACACGTTGTGTTGAGTGGACAAGCAGTGGACAGGCACTGTGTTGAGGAGACAGCCATAGAGAGGACAGGCAGTGTTTGTCTCAATGTGGTCAATGTGCTCTCACTGACCCACTTCCTCCTGCTCTGTTCCCTGTGTCATCCTGACTTCCTACAACATTTCATCATCCTATCAAACAGTTGAAACTATTGGTTACAATATAACCTAAATTGTCAAATCATTATTATCTTTGTTCCTGGCAAATGCATGGCTGCTTCTCAGACTTGCAGATCAGAGAATATTCATCACTCTATATTTTTCCTAATGTTCCATTAGACTTGTGCGACTGGCTGCTGTTTTACCCTTGGTCTGTCAGTGTTGGAGCATAGTTTGTTGTATGAGGGCAGAATCTGTTAAATGACCTCCTGTCTTGATCTAGAGCAGAGCTGAGTAGCTGTACATATAAATGGTGGGAACACAAGCAGATGTTGATGTAGTGAGAATATGTTGGTGAAGGCGGGTATGTGGGGTCAGACACACAAATCAGACTCCTAGGCCTGACCTACTGACAGTTACTGTCTTTAAACCAGTCAGCAGAGCCAGCAGCTAGGACTAAAGATATCATTAGATTCATCCTTGTTATGCAACACAAAAATAGGAGATTATTTTTTTCTTCTTTCCAAACGATGACATGACACAGGGTTTACAGAACTAATTACAAGGCTGTCACGCTGCCTTTTGCAGTGAAGAAACATTTGGTTTCACACAGCCTTTGTGCCCCTGAATTTGCAGGAATTGTACCCCCAAGCATCCCATTGGTTCCTGCATGAACGAACCCCTCGAGGATAACATCTTCATGCTTGTGTGTCACTATTTTGGATTCCCCTGATTGTCTATGCAATTAAAATGATGGCCAAAAGGGAAATTAAACTATTAGAGTTTTTCAGGGGCAAAGGACACTGTCTACCTGTGTCCCAGCTAGCTAGCTACTGTTGTCGGCCCCGCCTCTTCTTCTTCTTAAGTGGGGTTTATCGGTGGTTATGGTGCTTATTGTCATGGTACATTACCGCCACCTACTGTACTGGAACACCCGACCTCCCACCTGTGTACCAGAGTCCTAGCTTAAAAATTGACCAATGTATTCAGAAACTATTCAGACCCCTTCACTTTTTCCACATTGTGTTACATTAAAGCCTTATTCTAAAATTGATTCATTTGTTTTTTCCCCCTAGATCTACACACAATACCCCATAATTACAAAGCAAAAACAGGCTTTTAGACATTTATATATGACATTTACATAACTATTCAGACCGTTTACTCAGAACTTTGTTGAAGTACCTTTGGCAGCGAATATAGCCTCGCTACAAGCTTGACACACCTGTATTTGGGGTGTTTATCCCATTCTTCTCTGCAGATCCTCTCAAGCTCTGTCAGGTTGAATGGGGAGTGGCTATTTTCAGGTCTCTCCAGAGAAGTTTGATCGGGTTCAAGTCTGGGCTCTGGCTGGGCCACTAAAGGACATTCAGAGACTAGTCCCGAAGCTACTCGTGCGTTGTTTTGGTTGTATGCTTAGGGTCGTTGTCCTGTTGGAAGGTGAACCTTCACCCCAGTCTGAGGTCCTGAGAGCAGGAGCAGGTTTTCATTAAGGATCTCTCTGTACTTTGCTTCGTTCATCTTTCCCTCGATGCAGACTAGTCGCCCAGTCCCTGCCACTGAAAAACATCCACATAGCATGATGCTGCCACCAACATGCTTCACCGTAGGGATGGTGCCAGGTTTCCTCCAGACGTGACGCTTGGCATTCAGGCCAAAGTGTTCAATCTTGGTTTCATCAGACCTAAGAATCTTGTTTCTCATGGTCTGAGAGTCCTTTACGTGCCTTTTGGGAAACTCCAAGCAGGCTGTCATATGCCTTTTACTGAGGAGTGGCTTCCGTCTGGCCACTCTACCATAGAGGCCTGATTGGTGGGGTGCTGCAGAGATGATTGTCCTTCTGGAAGGTTCTCCCATCTCCACAAAGGAACTCGGTTTCTTGGTCACCTCCCAGACAAGGCCATTCTCCCCCAATTCCTCAGTTTGGCCGGGTGGTCAGCTCTAGAAAGAGTCTTGGTGGTTCCAAACTTCTTCAATTTAAGAATGATGCAGGCCACTGTGTTCTTGGGGACCTTCAATGTTGCAGAAATGTTTTGGTACACTTCCCCAGATCTGTGACTCGACACAATCCAATCTCTGAGCTCTACGGACAATTCCTTCGACCTCATGGCTTGGTTTTTCTAGTCTCATAGCAAAGAGTTTGAATACTTATGTAAATTATGCATCATTATTATATATTTTTTTATACATTTGCACAAGTTTATAAAAAACAGTTTTTGCTTTGTCATTATGAGTTATTGTATGTACATTGATGAGGATTTGTATTTATTTAATCATTTTTAAAATAACGCTGTAACGTAACAAAAGGTGGAAAAAGCGAAGGGGTCTGAATACTTTCTGAATGCACTGTAGGTTCAAAGAGGGGTTCCTGCAGATGCAGGAAAGACCACATGCAGGCACGCCCCAAATTGCAGGCCTCAATTGCACCCTTCTGTTTATTTCAATGGTCAAATTATCACATGATGGACCAGTTAATGTTGGAATCCATACTTAATGAAACTGCCATGTCCGCTTGGGATATTACAACAAAGAAGTTCAAACAAACACTTTTTTCCCCTTCAGACGTCATTGCACGTGAGATAAAACAGCAGAATATGTCCTGCAATTATTATTTTTTCCACAATACTGGATGTTCCTCTTCTCCGTTTCATCAACAAAACAATAACAAATCATATTACGGAGATTCCAGCTTTTAAAATGAAATCATATCAGGCTAACTTCGTGATCACTGATCATGCGCATCATTCTAGTGCTGTATAATTCTACCCTTCCAGTGTAATTACTGGCAATGGGTTAATGAGTAGTCAACATGGGTTAAATAACCATCCTCTATCAGAAAAATGTAGGTTGTCTAATGTGTAATAATGCATATCCCCCAGCCCCACGGGGCAACAGTGTGAAATCATAGAAAAGGCCCCTAATCAGAGAGTGGTTTGCTGATGGCCTGGCCGGTGTGTTCATAGTGCGTAGCAGGCTGTATGGCTACAGAGTGTACAGAAAAATTCCTGCAGCAACAGGAAATGTGAATTCTTATGTGTATTATAATTTATGGGCATTTCTGTACGAGTTGATGCATTTTTTGTTCGGGCAAATCAAGTCAGGAATTTCAAAGAAATGTGAGTCTTCTTCAGTACATTTGGTTATTTTACTGAACCTTGCCAGCAGGTATGCCAGCTAAGATAGTTAGACAAGTTAGCTACTCTAACTTGATTGATACCATGAAATTCTTCTTGGTAGCTTGTTATGAGGTTGGGAGATTGGGAGCCTATCTGGGCTAAAGGCAACTTCATAAAATTGCTAGGTGGCTAGTAGTATTACAGCAAAACAACAACAACAGCAACAAAAGTAATATTATTATAAACAGTACCAGTCAAAAGTTTAGACACACCTACAAGGGTTATTCTTTATTTTGACTATTTTCTACATTGTAGAATAATAGTGAAGACATCAATACTATGAAATAACACATATGGAACCAAAAAAGTGTTAAACAAATCAAAGTATATTTTATATTTGACATTCTTCAAAGTAGCCACCCTTTGCCTTGATGACAGCTTTGCACACTCTTGGCATTCTCTCAACCAGCTTCATGAGGTAGTCACCTGGAATGCATTTCAATTAACAGGTGTGCCTTGTTAAAAGTTAATTTGTGGAATTTCTTTCCTTCCGATTGCGTTTGAGCTAATCAGTTGTGTTGTGACAAGGTAGGGGTGGTTTACAGAAATACCAAGTCCGTATTATGGCAAGAACAGCTCAAATAAGCAAAGAGAAATGACTGTCCATCATCACTTTAAGACATGAAGGTCAGTCAAACTGGAACATTTCAAGAACTTTGAAAGTTTCTTCAAGTGCAGTCGCAAAAACCATCAAGCACTATGATGAAACTGGCTCTCATGAGGACCTCCACAGGAATGGAAGACACAGAGTTACCTCTGCTGCAGAGGATACATTCATTAGAGTTACCAACCTCAGAAATTGCAGCCCAAATAAATGCTTAACAGAGTTCAAGTAACAGACACATCTCAACATCAACTGTTCAGAGGAGACTACGTGAATCAGACCTTCATGGTTGAATTGCTGCAAAGAAACTACTACTAAAGGACACCAATAAGAAGAAGAGACTTGCTTGGACCAAGAAACACCAGTAATGGATATTAGACGAGTGGAAGTCTGTCCTTTGGTCTGATGAGTCCAAATGTGCGATTTTTGGTCCAACAGCCGTGTCTGTGAGATGCAGAGTAGGTCAAAGGGGGTTCCCACCGTGAAGCATGGAAGAGGAGGTGTGATGATGTGGGGTTGCTTTGCTGGTGACACTGTTGGGGATTTATTTAGAATTCAAGACACACTTAACCAGCATGGATACCACAGCATTCTGCAGCCATACGCCATCCCATCTGGTTTGTGCTATTTGACCAAGAAGGAGAGTGATTGAGGGAGTGCTGCATCAGATGACCTGGCCTCCACCATCACCCAACCTCAACCCAAATGAGACGGTTTGGGATGAGTTGGATTGCAGAGTGAAGGAAAAGCAGCCAACAAGTGATCAGCATACAGCATGTGGAAACTCCTTCAAGACTGTTGGAAAAGCATTCCTTATGAATCTGGTTGAGAGAATGCCAAGAGTGTGCAAAGCTGTCATCAAATATACAATTTGGTTACTACATGATTCCATATGTGTTATTTCATAGTTTTACAATGTAAAAAAGAGTAAAAAATAAAGAAAAACCCTTGAATGAGTTGGTGTGTCCAAACTTTTGTCTGGTCCTGTATATATTTTTTAAACAGGACAAATCTGAGGGCGCACATGCCCCTGTGCCCCCTATGGGCATGACCACACTGCCCCCGAGCCCACGCTCCTGGACCGCTCTTGATTTTAAACAGAGGTTTCAGATCGTAATGGAGACTGTATAACTAAGAGACTAGCCCAGCGTCACTGATATTAAAGTAAAATATTAAACTCACACACACAGTTCAAACACACTCTCCCAGACCCCAAAACTACAGTGCTAAATACAAGTGACTAACCTATACTACTTTTAAAGTTAGGATAATAAGTTACTACACTAAAAGGCCCTATTGAGTAGTTTCAAGATAACAAGCAAAAGAACCACAATTCATTACTTTGGTTGATTATGTTATAGTAGGCCTATGCTTAGATTTTCTTGGTGTTTATCTCAGCAGTACACATCAGTTATCAGGACAAATTCCACCTTATGGCAGTGTCAAACTCTTGACCTGAATTTCAGGTCCTATGTTTATTCTCGGTTTAAGATGCCAGTTACTGTTTATCGGCAATGTGAAGTCAACAGTTGAAGCTAACGTGAAACAGGGGAAACACCTAATGGAGATCACATCTTTGTATAAAGAGACCCATGCCAGTTCATGATTATTAGCCAGTCATGGGGTGGTTATTGTTGTCCTTTTGAGATGTAATAATGCTTTCTGATTGAGCTCATCTGATGACATGATCTGAAAATAGATTAGAGTTTAATGACTGCTGTGGCCTAGTCTGATGTAGAGGTCAACCCTGCCCTGCCAGGCCCAGCCAGCCTCAGCCAACACCTCACACGCCACACAGCACAGTACAATACAGTACACAGCACACATGGCACACAATAGCTACAAGCCTGTTTTCAGATATAATCACACCAGGCTGTCAAACCTTCCTATGCCTAGTTGTGTATGTGACAAATAAAATTTGATTTGATTTGTCCCAGAAACCATCCATGGCCCAAGGAAAACCACCTTACTGAGGGGATATCTTGATTCTCAGCTGTAAGGGACACAATGTATGTGTATGAACTGTCAGTGGGTCACTTGGTTATGTGAACGGAGGCTAACTAGGTGAGTAAGACTGAGTCAAGGAAAAGACCAGACTGCTCGGTGAGAGCAGTCATTGCAGGCAGCACCACAAGGCACAGCTAGCTCTCTACGCCACAAGGCACGGCAGAGAGGCATGGCACTCTACATGGGAACTCTCCTCAGACGGCCGACTGGCAGAACCAGTTCAGCTGTTTAGCATGACGGAGACAAGTGACAAACGTGATGCAGCGTGGGAAACTGTGAAACAGTGTCATAACCATTACTGTCACCTCAACAATGTAGCTTTTTAACGTTGGTTGTAAAAACTGGTAAGGCATGCATGATTGTTACTGCTCACGCATGCATGCACATGCATACAGATACACGTGCACACACACACACACACACACGCGCACACACACACGCACGCACACACACACACGCATACACACACACACACATCGAAAGAGGGTGAGAATAATGGAGGTAGTGAATGGCTGTTTTATCTTTGATGACCGTGCTGGACATCTTTGACCTACGATGCCATGTCCCTCAGCGCACAGCACCAGTGATGCTGCAGGGCAGGACTTGACAAGTCTTCACATCTGACCACACAGACTGACCACTGTCTGACTAATCACCCTGACCACAGGGCACTGACCCCCTGTTTATGGTCACCATCCAGCCACTATACAGCCACCATCCCTCCCCACTGTACTTGTGACAGAAGTGAAAGTAGAGGTCCTCTTTCAACTGAAAACACATCCAGCATGGAATCTGCCTTTCATTTAGTCAATTTCCAACTGCATTTGTATTTATATTAGATTGGAATGAGAGTTTGTGGCTGTGCGGGAGAGACTGCCCTAGCCCAGCTGAGATTCTGACTAGGGTCTGAGCTGCAATTTAAACAGTACAGCAAAACAACTCCTGGTTCTCAGAAATAAGATGTTGC
Organism: Oncorhynchus tshawytscha; assembly: GCF_018296145.1. Classification (NCBI taxonomy): domain Eukaryota; kingdom Metazoa; phylum Chordata; class Actinopteri; order Salmoniformes; family Salmonidae; genus Oncorhynchus; species Oncorhynchus tshawytscha. The sequence continues at coordinate 45,611,376 of NC_056435.1, read as the reverse complement.
CTCAAAAGACATTGCCTCAAAATTCAACAATCTTCAGACAGATGGACGCACTGCTTCTTTAGTGAGTTCAGTCAGTACTATTAGCTCACTTTGTGGTCCCATGCACTACAGATGTAGGATTCTAGCAGGTATTCACTCTACAACAGATTCTCTAGAGGTTTTGAGGGAATTTCCTCGGTTAGACTTTTTACTATAATGTAAACTTGTGAACTTGTTACATCTCGACCCCTACCTCCAGAGGAAGCGCATGACACATGCCCGACAGTTGGTGGAAACAGAATTGTCTCGTTGAGCTCAACACTACAGTATAAATGGGAATAGCAGAGCAATGTTTTTGAACAAGCTGAAATGTATATTCTTTTTCCTTATATTTGAGACTTATTTGATAGATTTATTTTCTGAAATTGGAGTAACAGCCTGTTACATCCCAAAATTGTTGCAGTAGCTGCCGGCTGCAATTACAGTAGCTACTTAAAACTATGAAAGCTCATTTCCGCCACCAAAAAGTGATATAATGCCTTCAGAAAGTATTCATACCCCTTGACTTATTCCACATGTTGTTGTGTTACAGCCTGAATTCAAAATGGAATTCTCACTCATCTCACTCATTCTCACACAATACCCCATAATTATAAAGTGAAAACCTGTTTTTAGAAATGTTAGCAAATTTCAAGGGGTCCTGGGTGCATTGCAGTCAAAGCACTGCACTGCAGTACTGAGGCATCACTACCGGCCGTGACTATGAGCTCAATAGGACGGAGCACAATTGGCCCAGCGCCGTCCGGGAGGGTTGGCCGGTGGGGCTTTCCTTGGCTCATCATGCTCTAATGACTCCTTGTGACAGGGCTGGGCACCTGCAAGCTGACTCCTGTCGTCAGTCGAACTGTTTCCTGCGACACATTGGTGCGGCTGACATCCGGGTTAAATGAGCAGTGTGATAAGAAGTAGGTGGCCAGCCGGGTCATGTTTCGGAGGACGCATAACTCGACCTTCACCTCTCCCATTGAGGAGTTGCAGACATGAGCCAAGGGACCTAATAAAAAAATACACTTACGGCCATGCCACCCTGAATACGCCTGTTCAGAGCCTGGTATTACAGGGACAGGAGACCACCTGGGAATACCAGGTGCCTTGGCTCTAAAGCTAAAAATAAATAAAAATAAGAAATGTTTGCAAATGTTATAAAAAAATGAAATACTGAAATATCTCATTTACACAGTCCTGAGTATTCACAGCCCTGAGTCAATACATGTTATAATCACCTTTGGCAGCGGTGACAGCTGTGAGTCTTTCTGGGTACTTTTCCAAGAGCTTTGCCCACCTGGGTTGTACAGTATTTGCACATTATTCTTTAAAAAATTCTTCAAGCTCTGTCAAGTTGACTGTAGATCATTGCTAAACAGTCATTTTCAAGTCTTGCCAGAGATTTTCAAGCCGATTCAAGTCAAAACTGTAAATAGGCCACTAAGGAAAATCAAATGTCTTCTTGGTAAGCAACTCCAGTGTTTATTTGGCCTTGTGTTTTAGGTTATTGTCCTGCTGAAAGGTGAATTTGTCTCTGAGCAGACTGAACCAGGTTTTCCTCTAGGATTTTGCCTATGCTTAGCTCTATTCCGTTTATTTTGATCCAAAAAAACTCCCTAGTCCTTGCCAATGATACACATAAGCATACCCATAACATGATGCAGCCACCACCATGCTTGAAAATATCAAGAGTGGTACTCAGTGATGTGTTGTGATTGACTTGCCCCAAACATAACACTTTGTATTCAGGACATCAATTTCTTTGCCACATTTTTTGCAGTTTTACTTTAGTGCCTTATTGCAAACATTCTGTACAGGCTTCCTTCTTTTCACTCTTTCATTTAGGTTAGTATTGTGGAGTAACTACAATGTTGTTGATCCATCCTCTGTTTACTCCTATCACCGCCATTAAACTCTTTATCCACTACTCGATTGAGGGACCTTACAGATAATTGTATGTGTGGGGTATAGAGATGAGGTATTCATTCAAAAGTGTTTATTTTTTATAACTTTCTAAAATGTTCTACAAACAAATTCGACTTTCACATTATGGGGTAATGTATGTAGATCAGTGACACATCATTTTAATTTAATCAATTTTAAATTCAGGCTGTAACACACCAAAATGTAGAAAGAGGAGCTGCACTATCTCAAAATGTTGAGAAATTAGATCACACAAATAGGATATGTTTTTTCATTTGTAACATTGTGTGGTGATTTCAGAGGTGGCACCACAAGTACCCAGTTATTTCTTTATATATAGTTTTCTGATCTGATAGGCTAAACTAACCAGGTAAAACACTGTTTTATATGGGCTATGATGGGACCAGATTTTTTCAAATCAGGTTTAATGGTTAAAAAGAAACTCCTGGAAAATCTCCTGGCTCTAAGGAGGATGAAAATATTTAAACCCTGTCAAACTGCAACAACCTTGTACTTGTTCATAATAATTACATTTCAAAAAGTAACTGACACATTATGTCATCACTATTGTGTTGATTGATTAATTCCAGTCAATAGTTTTGGATTTAAAATGCGTAGGTAGCCTAGCCACCAGAAGTTTGAATAAAAATCTAATTTCACCACATTTACATTTTCTCAGAAAACAAATACATTTTCTTATTTTAAGCTATAAATACAGTGCTGTGAAAAAAGTATTTGCCCCCTTCCTAATTTCCTCTACTTTTGCATATTTTTTTATACTGAATGTTATCAGATCTTCAAACAAAACCTAATATTAGATCAAGGGAACCTGAGTGAACAAAAACACAACAATTACATACTTATTTCATGAACAAAGTTATGCAACACCCAATGCCCCTTTGTGAAAAAGTAATTGTCACCTTACTCTCAATAACTGGTTATGTCACCTTTAGATGCAATGACTCCAATAACTACAGAAAGCGTTTGGTTGATCAGGTCTCAAATTTGACCAGGCCATTCCAAAACTTCACATTTGTTGCTTTTTAACCATTTCCTTGTAGACTTGATTGTGTGTTTTGGTTCATTGTCTTGCTGCATGACCCAGCTGCACTTCAGGTTCAGCTCACAGAAGGATGGCCTAACATTCCCCTGTATAATTATCTGATAAAGAACAGAATTCATGGTTCCTTCTATTAAGGCATGTCGTCCAGGTCATGAGGCAGCAAAGCATCACAATACCACAACCATGCTTGACCGTTGGTATAAGGTTCTTACTGTGGAATGTAGTGTTTGGGCTTCGCCAGACATAATGGGACCCATCTCATCCTAAATGTTATAATTTTGACTCATCGGTCCATAGAACATTCTTCAAAGATTCTTGATAATCATCCAGGTGCTTTTTGACAAACTTGTATTTTACACACTTTTTCTCCTCAATTTTGATCTTGTCTGCAACTCCCCAACAGGGTCAGGAAGCAAAGATTGAATCATGCGTCCCCTGGAAACAACACCCGCCTGCTTAACCCAGAAGTCAGCCGTACCAATGTGTCAGAAGACACATGGTTCAACTAATGACTAAGGTCAGCCTGCAGGTGCCCGGCCCTCCACAAGGAGTTGCTAGTGTGCAATGTGCCAACTAAAGCCCCCCCGGCCAAACCCTCCCCTAACAACGCTGGGCCAATTGTGCGCTGCCCTATGGGACTCCCGATCACAGCCGGTTGTGATACAACCCGGGATCGAACCCGGGTCTGTGGGGATACCTCTAGCACTGTGATGCAGTGCCTTAGACCGCTGCTCCACTCAGGAGGCCCTTGAGTCAACTATTTGGAATCTTGCAATCTAGAACTATCATCTCTGTTTTGTCCGAATAGACTACAGTTGATCAGACTGAAGCAAAGATTACTTGTGCACGAGAAATCAGTCTAAACAAAAGTATTTTGTCCATCTTTTCAACGCTTTTGTGTTAGATCTTTTATTAAACCAAAATCTAAACTCATGGGGTAAATGCCAGTTCACCATACGTTTGCCGGTACGTACGTTTCCATACGTTTCTCTGCAATGTGGATAGATGGAAATTGCCACAAAATGCCATAAATGAAGAAGCATAACCTATATGAATGATGTATTATCTAATTGTTTTGTTGTTGTAGCTATTGACATAAAAAACGGCTTCCATACAAAACAGATCGTTGCAACTTCCAAGTGAATTAACTTACACACGTTTTCAGTGGCAATTTGCTTTTACAACATGTAATGATTTGCATGATAATGATAAAAACGAAGCCTTAGTTGTAAGGTAGGCCTACTGTGGCCTACTTATATATTCAAATGAGAGGGGTAATCATTCAATTTTAATAGACTATGTTACTTAATGAAGACATGCTGTTAACTTTAGCTAGCTAGCAGGAACTTTTATCTTGAAGCGAAATTGTAATGAGTGTACGGATGAGAAAATAAATCCCTTAATTTTTTTTAATAAATGTTTTTTAATTGTCTGCATTTGCTTGGGAATTGATGCATTATTCCAAAGTGTGATGTGGTTTGGTTCCATTAGTCAAACATGTAATATGGTTAGGCTGCTGGCTAGTGGATATACTGGGATATTCATGGTAAATGTCAGTTGCCCAAACCCTCTCTCGGCACATAACATTCCATTGCTAATGTAAATTGAAACGTTTCCGTATATGTTATGTCAATTGAAATCTCGTCGCGGTTCCTCTCCTTAAACTTTTGTCTATGAAAAAAGGCCCTTATTTTGATCACTCTTTTGTTGCTGAGAATATTCCTGCACAGCAGAGAAATGCAAACAGTATTTGAGGTTTAACAAGGCTTCTAAAGTTTGTAAATGCCACTTTAAAATGTCAGACTTGATTTGTCTTAACAAAACATGTACAAAAACACCTACAAAAAATGTCCATTAATTATAACCCAATAATACAGTTGAAGTCGGAGGTTTACATACACCTTAGCAAAGTTAAAACCCAAATACATTTAAAGTTTTTCACAATGCGTGACATTTAATCCTTGTAAACATTCCCTGTCTTAGGTCAGTTAGGATCACCACTTTATTTTAAGAATGTGAAATGTCAGAATAATAGCACAGAGAATTTTTTTTTCAGCTTTTTATTCTTTCATCACATTACCAGTGGGTCAGAAGTTTACATACACTTAATTCGTATTTGGTAGCATTGCCTTTAAATTGTTTAACTTGGGTCAAACGGTCCGGGTAGCCTTACGCAAGCTTCCCACAATAAGTTGGGTAAATTTTGGCCCATTCCTCCTGACAGAGCTGGTGTAACTGAATCAGGTTTGTAGGCCTCCTTGCTTGCACACGCTTTTTCAGTTCTGCCCACACATTTTCTGTGGAATTGAGGTCAGGGTGTTGTGATGGCCACTCCAACACATTGACTTTGTTGTCCTTAAGCCATTTTGCCACAACTTTGGAAGTATGCTGGGGTCATTGTCCATTTGGAAGACCCATTTGCAACCAAGCTTTAACTTCCTGACTGATGTCTTGAGATGTTGCTTCAATATATCCACATAATTGTCCTTCCTCATGATGCCAACTATTTTGTGAAGTGCACCAGTCCCACCTGCAGCAAAGCACCCCCACAACATGATGCTGCCCCCCCCTCCCCTCGTTCTTCACTTTTGGGATGTTGTTCTTCGGCTTGCAAGCCTCCCCTTTTTCGTCCAAACATAATGATGGTCATTATGGCCAAACAGTTCTATTTTTGTTTCATCAGACCAGAGGACATTTCTCCAAAAAGTACGCTCTATGTCCCCATGTGCAGTTGCAAACCATAGTCTGGCTTTTTTATGGCGGTTTTGGAGCAGTGTCTTCTTCCTTGCTAAGCGGCCTTTCAGGTTATGTCGATATAGGACACATTTTTACTGTGGATATAGATACTTTTGTACCTGTTTTCTCCAGCATTTTCACAAGGTCCTTTGCTGATGTTCTGGGATTGATTTGCACTTTTCGCACCAAAGTATGTTCATCTCTAGGAGACAGAACGCGTCTCCTTCCTGAGCGGTATGACGGCAGCATGATCCCATGAGGTCTTGGCTGATTTCTTTTGATTTTCCCATGATGTCAAGCGACGAGGCACTGAGTTTGAAGGTAGGCCTTAAAATACATCCACAGGTACACCTCCAATTGACTCAAATGATGTCAATTAGCCTATCAGAAGCTTCTAAAGCCAATACATAATTTTCTGTAATTTTCCAAGTTGTTTAAAGGCACAGTCAACTTAGTGTATGTACACTTCTGACCCACTGGAATTGTGATACAGTGAATTATAAGTGAAATAATCTGTCTGTAAACAATTGTTGGAAAAATGACTTGTGTCATGCACAAAGTAGATGTCCTAACCGACTTGCCAAAACTATAGCTTGTTAACAAGAAATTTGTGGAGTGGTTGAAAAACGAGTTTTATGTCTCCAACCTAAGTGTGTTTAAACTTCTGAATGCAACTGTAATTAACATCCTGTTGCTGCAGGATTATTTTCCTGCTGTAGCAAACTCAACAAGCTCTCATGGTCTCACAGCAGAATTAGACGTTCATCCACGTTCTCCAAACGTGAAAGTTGTTTTTTAACACTATTATTTCAATAGAACATCTTAAGTTGCATAGTATTACACTGAAAGATACTGATCTAATTAGTATATTTGATACATTTTTAAAACCTTTTCCCCCAAAAAATGCTGTCCCAACTTTTGATGTCACACCCGACAAATATCACCAGGTGATGAGATTGCACCCCTCTCTAGCATGGCACATGGTGAGTAGTCTGCAAACATGTTGGAGAAAATAAGTGAGCAAGTTGGTAAATCTTCATGTATTTTTAAGAAGTGTCCCTACAGAACATCTAATAGGTGCCATCTCCATTTTAAAGTGGCATGTGCCATGCTCTACCAACTAAGTTACAGAGGACCACCATGTGGGTAAGGGTCAATTGCACACGTCAGGGAAAAGTGTAGATTATTGAGATGCATAGCCAGCAGAGGGGCTCCAACCCTCCAAGAGCCCAAACATGTTTTTGGCCAAAACATACTGTAGATGTCTATAATGCGCAATACTGTAATATAATGTATCGTACTGTACTCAAGTTTACTTGAGCTTCTTTCTATTGAAGAAAGGGCCTACAGATTATTGATCTAGTGGTCTTGGACCACATAAATTCGGTCTTTAACTTGTCTTGATCTCAACTCACTGGGTCTGGGTCTGGATCTTGGGACCAATGTCCTGGTATAAATATTGGTCTTCCACTTATCTCTATGATTGACACTTGACACCGAAAACACCAAAATAAAGATAGGTAAAGTGACAATTTAAACATCTAACACTGTCATTAATTTGATTTATAAGTAATTCAATCAATCAAATAGTTTATTTTCAGATTCAACCAACATACAACCAACATTGAACATTTTTAAGAGAAGAATAGAGATTATATTTTTCTAAATTAAATGTTAGTTTTTGAAAATCTGTTTAAAATTATGTTTTAAAATTTGTTTTATATGGTATGCAAATACATTTTCTAAAAGTAATCTGTAATAGAAGGTTAATCAAAACGATGAACAATGTCTAAATCATTGTTCTACCTTCATTGTTCTACCTCTATGTTTGGGTAGTGCCAAATTTCGTGGAGTGGTAAGGAATTCAGGTAAATATTTTAAATATGCAATACAAACAAAGTGTGTGAGTAGTATATATAGTATATCTACCTGACATATGTTTGAAGACGTGTGCTAAAAGCTTGAGAAAAATAGAATACAAATTCTATTTTTTTCCAACCCCCAATTTGCATCACTTCTGTAGAATGACCCTTATATGCTTATATATACACACACATACATACATCAGGCCAACCAGGCTTAATAAACCCTGATAATACTAGTGTTTACGCAGTGGAAGTCAGGCTGGTTTCTTGGCTGGTTTTCAGGGAACGTGTCATTGTGACTAATGCGTGTTGCTCAGTGCAGATCAAATACACACACACACACACACACGCCTGATTGCGGTTAAGATCCTCACTTTCACATTCCTGCTGAGTGTTAAACCTGAGCCTAACAACCAGAGAAGCTATTCCAGAAAAGCTATGCTTTTCATCCTCTTTTAAATTACACTTAAAAATAACACGCGTTGGTTTTCGGTCGAATGCTGTGTTATTGCAGCAATTTGGCAATCTTCTCTGTGACTTGTCAAGATGGATTGGTTTAGACTCGGGTTTGATAAATTCACCTCAGTAAACAGTCGAGTCTACAGAAGTCATTAATTCTCTTAGCGTGTGGTGCTGCAACCGAGACACTGGGTAGACATAGTACATGTAAATCTGTCTCATCCATTTAATATGTTACATTTCATATGGTATGCATTCATTTGTGGATGTCCATCATCCATTGTGTATGATATGTTCGAATTACAATTTGTATGATATGTAATAAATTGCAATTCATACAATTTGTTAAGAATTTGCAATACGTATTATTTGTTACAAATTCCAATTTGATGGATAACAATTATAACAATATATATATATATATAACAATTTGTGTCCATCCATCCATGCTAGACGTTCACATTTAATGCCTATCCATCCATCCATCAACCAACCACCTACCTTCCGTTTTTGCCTTAAGTAACCTTCTGTCTTATGTAACCATACCAAATGGAGCATATCATACTAATGTCCTGGATTTACGTTTACTATGTTACATCTAGTCTATGAGACCAGGCTATGTCTTTCCCAGACTTTTTATATTACCAGCAGTATTGACTTGTAGATGATCTATTTACATGTTTTGTGAGGGGAAGGCAGCAATAAAACCTATAAAAGCCCAAATATGACACTGAGCATTGCTGCTATGATAGTTTTTTGGTAGCTGGTTGCTAGTTAATAGCTGGTTGGTTCTGTTGATTGGGTTTTTATGTCAGTGTTTATTTACTCTCACTATAGACTATGTAATTGCTGTAATGTAGGTGTTGATTGCTGCATTTACCTATAACTGATTGCTTGACAACAGTGCCTTTTCCTTGAGGAAATTATCATGTTTAGCCAGAATAACCGCAAAAGATCAATTATACTCATCTTTCTTATTTAATCAAGGAAGCCTATTGGAAATAAAGTAGTAGGTCTACTCTGAAGGTCCACAAATCCAAAGACAGTTTTTGTAGAAAAACTGTGCTATTGTGCCTTGTGTTTGTGGAACACTATGTCCCTGAACATAGTTAGTATGTGAACACAATCCCAGTGATGTACAAGGAGAGAGAATTTTCCTCTGGTCTCCCACCACAGCTTTAGCTCCAGGCCTCTCTTCTCTCCCCTGGCTGCAGATGTGCCTCACTCCCTCTCTTATTGCATTACACCAAAGGAAACCACAGTCACTGGCCTCATACTTTAAATATGCATCATTATCTGTACTTCAGTGGTTAAGTGCACGGGTCTGCTGTCTCTGATTACCCTCTATGTTCATTTTCACATTAGGAAGAGGCAGTTCCTCCACCCAGCCGATGGTGGGGGAGGGTGGGGGGGACAGTGCACCCCTTTGTGTGCCCCCCCTCTACCACTCGGCCCCGCCACACGTGGGACCCTCCTAATGGGGTTGATGTGATCACATTAGTCCCTGGCCGCCTCCACTACCTGCCTCTCTCTGGAGCGCAGCAGGGTTGCAGGGCGGGGATCCTTTCTCTGGTCCTTAGTGAGGCGGTAGGCTTTCATGTACCATCAGCAGAGACATATAAACACAGGACCATGGTGGCCACTTCTCCTTCTCCAGTCCCTGATCACGGCCACGTCACCCTGCTGGTCTCTCTCTCTCTGGGGACAGACTACTCCTCCCTACCACAAACATTAAACTACGCTACAGGCCAGTATTTACCCACCAAAATAACTCCAGAAATGAGCCGTGCAGTTTCGCTCTGACAGTTCAGATGATGCATTGAAACTGGGGTTGAGTGACGACCAATGCTATATTTGACCTCAGCCTGGACAGTTAGAGGTTTACCTCGTTATAGATTAAATAGTTCCTAGTACATATAGACTAAGTGAAGGTATATGAGCCATCACTCCTCCTTGTGTTTTATCAGTCTCAGTGATGACCTGCAGAGAGGTCGTTTGGTGCTACATCTGGTTTGGGGTGAAACTCTTTGGTGTTCAACAGGCTCCACATCAATGGGCCTGATGATAAATCAGAACAATCAGGGAGCCAGTAAAGGAGTCTGACAGCAGGGGTCTGACGACCGGTCGACCCGGACCACAGGACGTGTGACTCCTCTTGACCCCTGAGGTGATGTGTGCCCCTCTGTCTGCTCTCTGAGGGGCGGGAGCCGATCCGCCCACATGTGGCACAGAGTACTGGCCGCACCCACAAACCATCAACACACCCTTAACACTCTGCTCAACTGGACATTTATACCAGGTATGAAAGAATCCATTCAATCCCAGTGATCTGCTCCCTCTCTTTTTCCATGTACACTCTGAAGGTCCTCACCACCCCTGGAAATGACTGTGTCCCACCCTCAGGAGCTCAACACAGAGCAGAGCCCACTCTCACAAACCTGGGTCACTCACAGAACAGCTGACATCATCACCTATGTTTTCCCACACAGGAGCTACGATCAACAGAGATAGATTAGCATTACAGTGTGCATTTTTTATGACAATTGTATTGAATCAGAGAGTATATTTTCATTGCAACAAATCATGCACTAATTCACAATTCAATACCAGTGATAGAGACAGAACAATGGTGTGCAGTGGCAAATTAAATGTAGAGAATACCCCTTCAGATTGTGTCTGTTAGGAGAACAATGTGAAGGGAGACACTCTTTCTTCTTCCTCTGGGTCTGCCAGTTAACACTGGAGAGAAAATTAGCCTGGCAGCAGTCTGTCCTGTAGATGAGAACTCTGTAAATTAGCACAGAACAGATGTCCCAGTAGTTGAAGTTGTCAATAGAGTCACTTGTGACAGACTGAACATCAATGTGGCCTGCAGTTTTAAAACAATGGGTCAGCCTCTGTTGCTGGTCAAAGGGACAGTAGCTTATTAGCGTTTGCTCCTAACTGGACGTTTGGCTAGAAGTGACCACTGTAGAGAGACTCAATCACACTCTTAAAAACAATGGGACCCATTATGACACAAAGGACCAAGCAAGGCCAGCATGGGTTAAGTTCTGGTGTGAGAGATAGAGTAAGCCTCTGGGATTGTCTGGAGAGGAGAGCATACTGATATCAATGAGAAGTTATGTGGCTGAGGATAACAGGCTGATATCAATGAGAAGGTATAGGGCTGAGGAGAGTAAGTTGATATCAGTGAGAAGGTATGGGGCTGAGGAGAGCAGGCTGATATCAGTGAGAAGGTATGGGGCTGAATGGGACAGTCTGAGGTTGAGGAGGATGTTTACTGCAGTCAGACAGACTGATGCTCCAAGTCTGTATAAGGATACTGCTCTTGTCTTGAGCAGCCTTAGTGTCATGAGTGAATATCAACAAACTCAATTTACTAATAGTCCTCCCCAGCGATGAAGATGTTTACAGTGGCCTGTCCAAACAATAGCATGGGAGGTAGAAACGGAGAGGAAGCTACAGTATATTCTATTCTACATCAAATATCATGTTTGGTTACATATGCTGCTTCTTGTAACCACACCATACCATACATATTATGACATCTTAACATCATCTTAACATCATCATGCATCTTAACATCAGTTAATAATGTGCGTAAAATATTGCCAAATTGGCAGCAGGTAGGCTAGCGGTTAGAGCGGCGAGCCAGAAACTGGAGGGTTGCCAGTTCGAATCCTGGGTCGGATGGGAGAAATCTTTTGACGTGAGCTAGCAACTGGAGGGTTGTTGGTATCAAATCCTAGCTGCCATTGCCTGCCGCTGTGCCCTTTAGCAAGGTATTTAACCCCACACAACAACTGCCCAGTGTGGCAGCCCGCTGCTCCAACCTCTCCAACATGTATGTGTCTTTCGGAGGGGTTGGGATAAAGAGGAAGTCAGATTTCAGTTGGACCTTGTGTACAATAAAATGATCTTAATCTTAACCAAACCAATACAAATATAGGAATAACGAAAACATCTATCAAATTCAGTAAGAATCTATGGACTATCTATTAAAGACATAGCACTTGGCCATGGTGAAAATGGAATATTCCGGAAGCTATTCAAACTGTTTTCTAAGGACTTATTCCATTCAGTACCCGGTCTCTTCTTATGTTACACCACCAGACCTGCTGTTCTTTCCCCTCTCTTTCCCATCAATTCATGCACAATGAGCCTTTTGCCTTACAAAATTAGCTTTAAAGTAAGGTTGTATTTTGAGTGGAACAGCCCTTTAATTGTGGAGCCAAATTGATTTAACTGTGGTGAACACCGGAATCTTATTTGACCAAAGTGCCTGAGTGGAACACAGCTGGACCTCACCAAATGGCTCCTACCCATCTCTCATTACCGCTGCTCCATGTGGTCCTCACACCTGATGGTGTATCTGCAGCATTGGGAGAGAGCTAATCACGCTCACACTGCAGGCTGTCTGTAGGCCAGCAGCCGTCCAATCAGGATAATTGGCAACAGATTGCAAGCTAGCTAGAGGGGCAAGTCAGAGAACTGGTCTACCCCTCCTCACCTCTCTCACCTACCACTACTGCATGTCTCCTGAACAACACCCAGAGTGGACCCCCTGACATACACCCTGACATAACCCATTAGTAACACATACAGCAAGACATACAGCATTCATGTTTGTATTGAATAAATCAATAGCATGCTGTACATGCTGTCTCCACTGTCATGGAGATGGAGTGTCAATAAACACAAAAGAGGCAAAATCTGAAGACTGCCACTGCTTTTCACCGAGTACAACAGTACTACAGCAGAGCAGCCATATCAGTCCAGTGTTAACTCTGACCCAACCCGTCTCTGTGTGTGAGCTCCACTACTATGTTTATGTTGGCGAGGGGGTCTGTAGCCCACTGTTGGCTACCTGCAGTGAGCATATACCAGAGAGATGGGCTGAGGGGCTAATGGAGGGGGGAGGTTGGGGAGGGGAGGAGGGGGGATAAGTTGTTTGGGACATAAGGAGGGAGATGGGTGCCCTGTGATGCAAGCCAGGGGCTTGTGAGTCCCCTCTGTCAACGCTAGGCTAGGAACAAACTGATACCCTACTGACTGCATGTAGAGAAGAAATACACACGCCTTAATGGGAATGTACTCTTATAATCACCACCCGGCACAGCCAGAACAGGCCACCCCTCAGAGTCTGGTTCCTCTCTAGATGTCTTCCTACTCTAGGTTCCTGCCTTTCTAGGGAGTTGTTCTGCATTGCTTGCTGTGTGGAGTTTTAAGCTTTTTTTTGTACAGCACTTTGTGACTTCTGCTGATGTAAAAAAGGCTTTATAAATAAATGTGATTGATTGATTAACCCCTCTTTGAATGAAAGCCCCAAAATAGGCCCCAGAAAGTACAGCAAGAATAACAACAACATATCAATGAAATGCATGAGTTGCATCAACGCTCTCTATGCATGTGATCCAACGGGAATGTGATAATATTACTGTTATTATATATTATGAAATATTAATATTATTATTATAATACACTACTAACCATTTTCAGCGGGCTGATTCAGTGTGTGTGTGTGTGTTAATATATCTACAGTTTGTTTTTGCTAGCGTAGCAGATGGGGATATGTGAAACTCATTTCTCAGCCTGCAGTGTCGCTCTTTGCATGGTTGAAGGAGGCCTTTTTCAATAGCACAAAAGGTTGGAATGCTTCGTGAGGGAGGTCACGTTTGTGGAGAGGACTGGGGCTCACAGTTAACACACTCTCCCTGGACCCAGGCCCAGCGAACCCTCCCTCCCTCTGTACACATGACTATAGATGGAAAATGAGAGAGATGGGAAAGAAAGAGAAATAAATACAGCTGGACAAATTGTGTGACAATTTTATTCTGTTTTTCCATTCAGTTCTATAACTTCATCATACTATCTCAGGACAATAAGCAGTACCTCTGAAACCACCTAGGTAAGACATTCAAACTTAGCATTGTGGTTGTGTGGTGAGCAAGAGGATGTGAAGTGTGATTATTGTAATGCCCATGGTGTCACTAAACAGAGTTTCACACACTACGCCACCCTGCAACCGGAGAGCATACAAATTGATGACTGTTACAGTAAGTTGTTGCCATTGCAGTACCGTATTGTCATTCTTTTCTTTCCAACTGTATAATGTAATATTCTATAATGTGCCTACTCATTTAGAGATTCACACATACCACACAAATTTGTACAAAGCAAAACTTGCATTGAGGATTTCCACTCATAAATCTCAATGACTTGCTGTTCAGCTCTTAAATGTGACATTTGTCCCTTGTAGCATCAGATCAGTTTAAGTGCTCATGTCTCTAACTCACACACAGACCACAGCTCTTGGCAGCACTACCAGATGGAGGTCAGTTGAGACTGGGCTGTGGTGGTGAGAGAACTGAGATGTACAGTCCATATTCCTTCTCCAGTGCTTTATCACTGGGCCCAGCTAATAACAGCCTCCTCTTTGAACTCTGAACAAAGCATCTGTTTCGCCTCAGTAGATGTCTTCAGGTTCAAATATAGGCAAGAGCTAGAGGGATAAAATGATACAGAGCGCACATTCTTTCCCAGCAGCGCGCTGCAGCATACACTCTTGCAGCCCCAGCCAAATTGCAGTGTGTCATTCTGGCATGGCAGCAACCAACCCTGTGGAGAGAATATGATGGGAGGGTGAAACCTCTCCCGCTAACCCCAGTTTAGAGATCCCAGGATGCATGTTATTAAGAGGCCTGTGAACACCATTTCTATCTCTCACAGCCAGAGAGAAAGAGAGCTGGGAAAAGTCACCGCACCCTCCCTGAAGACATACTGTAGCTCTCTCCTGAGGTCCCTTATGTCCTAGAGATTGGAAACCACACACACGCACGGGTTGCATACAGGGACGTACACACAGGCACACGGGCACACACACACACGACTGCACACAGGTGCACACACACACACACTTGGAATAATAGAGGTGTACTGTACTGTAGCAATTGGAGTGTGGAGAGAATCATGGTGAAGTTGATCTATGATTACACTTATGTTAAGTTACATGGTCCTGAAAAACTAGGACCCAATTTGTGGGATGTTTTAAGAGAGTTATTTTGCCCTACTGCAGCCTCTTGGTTTGAGACTATGGATTATAATACACCCACATCTGCCTCTGTTTCCGAACCCCCAGCTCACCTGCCTGGTTGCTAGGAGACCCATGGGTCATTAAGAAGACCTACCTAGGTAGGTTGTGGCCTGAGCCACCGGCAGACAGGACAAAGGCTTTGAAGAGGGAGAAGTAATGCACAGCGGTGCAGAAGAATCAACTCAAAGGAGAGAACAGGTTATAAATGAGAGGAGGATTAGTCATGGAGAAATACAACACCTAGGGAAGGGGAAATCATCCTGCATTAACCGCACCACAAACCCAGATTAGCTGGGACAAGTTACTCACACAGGCTGCCCACAAATAAGTATCCTTTTTCAATGGAAAAAATGTGGGTTTTGCTCCATGCTTCTCATACTAAAAGCAAACAAAATGTTGCACAATAGCACATACATCAGAGGGTTGTGTTTATATTTATGAGCTCTCATGCTGGTGTGCTTTGCTCATGCTTTTTGGAGAATCTCAATGAGCTGCCAGCTGCTTAGCGTGTACACATTGAGCATCCTCAATGAATCCTCAATCATCCTATTCAAGCAATAACTGTAAAACACAAAGGAGGTATCTCAAGACATTAAATATATATTTTAAATTGACCCCTGACTCTACAGTATATGTTTTGTGTCCACGTGTAATGTGTCCATGTGCTTTCCACCATGCATCAGAGTTCTGTGTGGCTTGGAATTATTTCCTCCTCCCTTAGGATCAAGCAGATGCACTATGTTCTGTTTGCTTTGTTAATTTATTCGTGGAAGAAGTGAGGTAAACATACGAAGAGTCTGGTCCTCTGGGAGCCTGTTCCTGACTCGGTTTGGGGGGTCCTCCTCCTGCCACACTTCCCGTGACCCTTAGGGTTATCACCATGGTAATCCTGACAATGGCCCCCGAAAGGAATGGCCCAGTGGCTACTGGGTAATATACCTGGCCTTGTCCTGGGGCTGGCTGAAATGACCCTTTTGCTGGGGTGTAGTTGGAAAATGAGCTTCCAGGCTGAAATGACCCTTCTGCTGGGGTGTATTAATTAACAAGTCTTTCAAATCAAATCAAAGTTGATTTGTCACATACACAACAGGTGTATACCTTACAGTGAAATGCTTACTTACAGGACCTAACCAACAGTGCAATTTAAGTTTAGAAAATAGGTATTAGGTGAACAATAGATAAGTAAAGAAATGAAAAACAATTGTAAAAAGACAGTGAAAAATAACAGTAGTGAGGCTATATACAGGCACCGGTAAGTCGGGCTAATTGCGGTAGTATGTACATGTAGGTATGGTTAAAGTGACTATGCATATATGATAAACTGAGTAGCAGTAGCGTAAAAGAGGGGTTGGCGGGTGGTGGGTGGTGGGACACAATGCAGATAGTCCGGGTAGCCAATGTGCGGGGGCACCGGTTAGTCGGGCTAATTGATAGTATGGTAGTATGTAATTGGTAGTATGCACATGAATGTATAGTTATTTTCATGAATGTACATGAATGTATAGTTAAAGTGACTACGCATATATGATAAACAGAGAGTAGCTTTGGTGTGGTAGCAAATCAAATCAAATCAAATGTATTTATATAGCCCTTCTTACATCAGCTGATATCTCAAAGTGCTGTACAGAAACCCAGCCTAAAACCCCAAACAGCAAGCAATGCAGGTGTAGAAGCACGGTGGCTAGGAAAAACTCCCTAGAAAGGTCAAAACCTAGGAAGAAACCTAGAGAGGAACCAGGCTTTAAGGGGTGGCCAGTCCTCTTCTGGCTGTGCCGGGTGAAGATTATAACAGAACATGGCCAAGATGTTCAAATGTTCAGAAATGACCAGCATGGTCAAATAATAATAATCACAGTAGTTGTCGAGGGTGCAGCAAGTCAGCACCTCAGGAGTAAATGTCAGTTGGCTTTTCATAGGTAAATACAATTTGGAGGGAACACTTATACAACATTTCAGGGAAGTACTGCACCCCTCTGACATATGAGTGAGTGCTCCATTGACAATTCTTATGCAACTGGCCATTCCCTGTTCCCTATGTGATGCCCTATGCCTTATAAAATGATCCGTTCAGCATCCACCAGACGCCACAGCAGCAGCATGGTCCATCACATTCACTATTTATTAGACTGATCTGTCAGCACGTGTGGTGCAGTCAGCCAGAGTCAGCCAGACTCTGTGTGTGTGTGTATGGTGGGCACTGCAGGAAGGCTGTGTTTGGGTTGACACCAGGGTCAGTCAGGTTTCTCCTGACAGTTGAATATACCCAATAGATAACTGTCAATATCTGGGCCTTATTTGCCCTATTTGCACTCCAGGGCTCAGATATTAGCTCCCTCTGGCTGAAGGGGCTGAAGGTTTAAAAGTGCTTTGTGATGGTATGTCATCTACACTATTTATGTTGGGGCTACGGCTGGTCCATCTGCACAGGGCTTTGCCTGGACCTCCGACACACTGCTGAGGTTTGGGTGTCTCCTCCCTGGCTCCATCCACCCGTCCCTGCCCCTGCATGTTAACATTTGAAAACCCAACATGCGTTTACCAGTGAAACGTGATCAGAACACAGGGAAGCAATGGCTGTAGATCTGTGACGAGAGGGAGAGAGAAAAAACAGTCATAAATAAGTGAAATAATGAAGGAAAGAACCCCCACTTCCTCCCATCAGATGAGGCAGATGAGTTTCAAAGCAGGAGATGCTGAGAGTGGTTTCAGCTGAGCCTGGGATCACAGTCAACTGTCAGTGAAAATCTGTTTTCAATAGGAGTTTTTCCTGTGAGGGCGGGAAATGGCCCTCCTTGCTGTGGGGAGTCAACAAAGCGGGCCTGTGAGGGGCGACCTTGGCGCTACTGCTCCCCTGTGCTCCCCTCGGCCCCGGAGCCTGCCGCACCACGGGACATTCCACTCGGCCACAAAGGAGGGTTCAGATTCAGATAGGTTGGGCCTGGGAATGTTAGAGACTGATGTGTGTGAGCATCCCCTCTCCAGGTATGACTGCAGAAAACACTAGGGCCATCTAGGCCTAAAATAGAGACAGTGAAACGTCTAAGCTACTACCACTATATCCATACTCACAAGTCTGCATTATTAATTGAGATATTTAGAGAATTACATTAGACCTATATTTGTACTGTGTAATATTGCCCCAAAGCACATCCACTTTGAGGAAAGAACAAAGGAATTGTATTTCTGTATTTGAGCACAAAAGAGGATTCAAATGTCATTTGAGGAAACTTCACCTCCAAGTCTACTCAAATCCCCCTCCTCTATCCATTCAGGCCCCTGCATCCAAATCAAATCAAATCAAATTTTATTTGTCACATACACATGGTTAGCAGATGTTAATGCGAGTGTAGTGAAATGCTTGTGCTTCTAGTTCCGACAATGCAGTAATAACCAACAAGTAATCTAGCTAACAATTCACAATGAGTGATGGTACAGAGCGGCATAGGCAAGATACAGTAGATGGTATTGAGTACAGTATATACATATGAGATGAGTAATGTAAACAAATTGGCATAGTTAAAGTGGCTAGTGATACATGTATTACATAAAGATGCAGTAGATGATATAGAGCACAGTATATACGTATACATATGAGATGAATAATGTAGGGTATGTAAACATTATATTAGGTAGCATTGTTTAAAGTGGCTAGTGATATATTTTACATCATTTCCCATCAATTCCCATTATTAAAGTGGCTGGAGTTGAGTCAGTATGTTGGCAGCAGCCACTCAATGTTAGTGGTGGCTGTTTAACAGTCTGATGGCCTTGAGATTGAAGCTGTTTTTCAGTCTCTCGGTCCTAGCTTTGATGCACCTGTACTGACCTCGCCTTCTGGATGATAGCGGGGTGAACAGGCAGTGGCTCGGGTGGTTGTTGTCCTTGATGATCTTCATGGCCTTCCTGTGACATCGGGTGGTGTAGGTGTCCTGGAGGGCAGGTAGTTTGCCCCCGGTGATGCGCTGTGCAGACCTCACTACCCTTTGGAGAGCCTTACGGTTGTGGGCGGAGCAGTTACCGTACCAGGTGGTGATACAGCCCGACAGGATGCTCTCGATTGTGCATCTGTAGAAGTTTGTGAGTGCTTTTGGTGACAAGCCGAATTTCTTCAGCCTCCTGAGGTTGAAGAGGCGCTGCTGCGCCTTCTTCACGATGCTGTCTGTGTGGGTGGACCAATTCAGTTTGTCTGTGATGTGTACACTGAGGAACTTAAAACTTACTACCCTCTCCACTACTGTTCCATCGATGTGGATAGGGGGGTGTTCCCTCTGCTGTTTCCTGAAGTCCACAATCATCTCCTTAGTTTTGTTGACGTTGAGTGTAGAAGCACGGTGGCTAGGAAAAACTCCCCAGGAAGGCCAAAACCTAGGAAGAAACCTAGAGAGGAACCAGGCTATGAGGGGTGGCCAGTCCTCTTCTGGCTGTGCCGGGTGGAGATTATAACAGAACATGGCCAAGATGTTCAAATGTTCATAAATGACCAGCATGGTCAAATAATAATAATCACAGTGGTTGTTGAGGGTGCAACAGGTCAGCACCACAGGAGTAAATGTCAGTTGACTTTTCATAGCCGATCATTCAGAGTATCTCTACCTCTCCTGCTGTCTCTAGAGAGTCGAAAACAGCAGGTCTGGGACAGGTAGCACGTCCGGTGAACTTTTTCAAAATTTTGTGACTTTATTTTGTGACAGTCTTATTCTAAAATTGATTAAATTATATTTGTCCTCATCAATCTACACACAATTACCCCACGAGGACAAAGCAACATTCTTTCGAATGCATTAAAAAATAAAAACAGAAATGCCTTATCTACATAAGTATTCAGACCCTTTGCTATGAGATGTTTCTACAACTTGAATGTACAAGGTCCCACAGATGACAGTGCATGTCTAAGCAAAAACCAAGCCATGAGGTCGAAGGAATTGTCCGTAGAGCTCCGAGACAGGATTGTGTTGAGACACAGATCTAGGAAAGGGTACCAAAACAAGTCTGCGGCATTGAAGGTCCCCAAGAACACAGTGGCCTCCATCATTTTTAAATGAAGAAGTTTGGAACCACTAAGACTCTCGAAGAGCTGGCCGAACGGCCAAACTGAGCAATCGAGGGAGAAGGGACTTGGTCAGGGAGGTGACCAAGAACCCAATGGTCACTCTGACAGAGCTCCAGAGTTCATCTGTGGAGATGGGAGAACCTTACAGAAGGACAACCATCTCTGCAGCATTCCACCAATTAGGCCTTTATGGTAGAGTGGTCAGATGGAAGCCACTCCTCAGTAAAAGGCACATGACAGCCCGCTTTGAGTTTGAAGGCACCTAAAGGACTCTCAGACCATGCGAAACAAGACTCTCTGGTCTGATGAAACCAAGATTGAACTCTTTGGCCTGAATGCCTAGCGTCATAGCTGGAGGAAACCTGTCACCATCCCTAAAGCATTGTGGTGGCAGCATCATGCTGTGGGGATGTTTTTCAGCGGCAGGCACTGGGAGACTAGTCAGGATCAAGGGAAAGATGAACGGAGCAAAGTACAGAGAGATCTTTGATGAAAACCTGCTCCAGAAAGCTCAGGACCTCTGACTGTTGGTGAAGGTTCACCTTCCAACAGGACAACAACCCTAAGGACACAGCCAAGACAACACAGGAGTGGCTTCGGGACAAATCTCTGAATGTCCTTGAGTGGCCC
This sequence comes from Oncorhynchus tshawytscha, assembly GCF_018296145.1. Lineage (NCBI taxonomy): Eukaryota > Metazoa > Chordata > Actinopteri > Salmoniformes > Salmonidae > Oncorhynchus > Oncorhynchus tshawytscha. The sequence goes on along the minus strand of NC_056435.1, from coordinate 45,590,530 downwards.
AGCCAGAGCCACGGACTTGAACCCGATCAAACATCTCTGGAGATACCTGAAAATAGATGTGCAGTGATGCTCCCCATCCAATCTGACAGCTTGAGAGGATCTGCAGAGAAAAACGTGACAAACTCCCCAAATACAGGTGTGCCAAGCTTGTAGCATCATACCCCAGAAGACTCAAGGCTGTAATCACTGCCAAAGGTGGTTTAACAAAGTACTGAGTAAAGGGCCTGAATACTTTCTATTTTTTTATTGACAAAAAATGTATAAAAAAACGGTTTTTGTTTTGTTATTGTGGGGTATTTTGTGTAGATTGATGAGGGAAAAAAACTATTTAATAAATTTAGAATAAGGTTGTAATGTAACAAAATGTGGAAAAAGTCAAGGGATCTGAATACTTTCCAAATGCACTGCATGTTTACAATGAGTCATAGAGCACTAACTTATCTCCAGGGAGAAAAACAAAACAGGACTATCAAACATGCTGTGTCAACCTGCATTTTAGCTTTAGAGATGAACACACAATAGTGACCTCAATGTTTTCACAGTTAGAGTGAATGTCTTCCTCATGCTGGCTGCAGAGTCAACATAGAAGCTATAGCTTGAGTCATGAAGAGCCCTATCATTGACAGTGGAGATGTTTTCAGTGGTATGCCACACGTCTGCACATGCAGACCACACTATAGCCATGCTCAACTAACTAATTATTTGTAAATGTGGAAACAATCGGAATGTTTTCTTAGAATAGGCTACTCCTGTATTGAATGATAGAATGCCAACAAATCACAATCAAAACGTATTGAATTAATGAATTAGGCTTGTAAAACCAATGTAAAGCCATTCATAGGGAAACTCACCATGCCACACATAATGAGAGCACACCTGGACAGTGGACACACAGTGACACTGTGACTCAGAGCCCTATTATATGACAGCTGGCTGTCTGTGGCTCTATAGGGCCCATCCTGTTCATAACATAAGACAATGCAGCGGGGAAGGAAGGGCTATTCTCATTTACAGAGAGTGTGTTGGGTGACACACATCAACACACCTAACGCCTGCTGTCTTTCATTACCAATAGCCCTGGTCCGTTAATGATCCTTTTCTCTCACGTTTAACTTTATGGCTTCTAGCACTCTCATGAGCGGTTGAACCTGGGGTCAAGCCCCCATGGGCTAACAAAGGCCTGGACCAGCACGACCACTCAAACACTTAGCGTCAATGTGCTGTGTCCACAGTCTCCATGCAGACTGGCCGGTGGTTGTATTTGTGTTGCTTCAAAACCTCTAAGGCATTGACACAGTGTCAATGAACCTCTCAGAGTGATGGAGAAAAACACCACAGTATCTATTATCTATCTATCTATCTATCTATCTATCTATCTATCTATCTATCTATCTATCTATCTATCTATCTATCTATCTATCTATCTATCTATCTATCTATCTATCTATCTATCTATCTATCTATCTATCTATCTATCTATCTATCTATCTATCTATCTATCTATCTATCTATCTATCTATCTATCTATCTATCTATCTATCTATCTATCTATCTATCTATCTCATTCCTGACAGCTCCTGACACAGCAGGAGATGTACTGTAAAAATCCTGTGTTCAAACGTACTGTACATGCACATCCCACAGGGTACAAACTGGTTGAATCAACATTGTTTCAATGTAATTTGTCAACACATTGTGACATGGAATAAGCTACATTTGGTCTCTCATTCAGGGTTTTAACCAAGCCCTGCTTAGCTATGATATTTGTCACTGACTATTAAACAATGGCCTGTCGTGAGAGTAATTGTTGAGAGATCTATTTAAATAAATAGATTCACTGTTGCTATTGAAGTCTTTCCAAAGGGTAGGCTTAACAGTGAAATGTGACCATACTTTACTCATATATGATCTCTAACCAGGTTTCCATCCACAGTTTTTACGCGAGTAAAGTTGTACCACATAAATACAAATGACAAAAACATGATGGAAACAAATAGTTTCGGGAAAATTGTATAAATCTCGATAGATCATTTGTTCTTTGGACATGGTGGAATCTTTTTGTGCCAGTAAGATGAATTGTGTGAGGAATGATGATGGAAGGCCTTTATGCGCAAATATTGATATATTACTGCACAGAAATACAAACGCAACATGTAAAGTGTTGGTCCCATGTTTCATGAGCTGAAATAAAACATCCCAGAAATGTTTCATATGCACAAAAAGTTTATTTCTAAAACATTAAGTTAACACATTTGTTTTAGAAACACTTCAAATTAGGACTGTGTTTCGTGTAGGCATACCCCGGCTTGACGTTTTGATAACTGTGTAAATCTCTCTAGGACAAGGTGACTTTTATCAATATATTTGCCTGTATTTACGCCCCCAAAAATTAAACGCTAATTAGCTGCTAATGTGGCAGGAGAACTACAAATGCCATGATGATCTAGAGGAGGATGCTGAATCGAAGCAAAGGTAAGAATCTTTGGATTAGCTATCTAATGTTAACTAAATCAAATCAAATCAAATTGTATTTGTCACATACACATGGTTAGCAGATGTTAATGCGAGTGTAGCGAAATGCTTGTGCTTCTAGTTCCGACAATGCAGTAATAACCAACGAGTAATCTAACCTAACAATTCCACAACTACTACCTTATACACACAAGTGTAAAGGGATAAAGAATATGTACATAAAGATATATGAATGAGTGATGGTACAGAACGGCATAGGCAAGATGCAGTAGATGGTATCGAGTACAGTATATACATATGAGATGAGTAATGTAGGGTATGTAAACAAAGTGGCATAGTTTAAAGTGGCTAGTGATACATGTAGTACATAAAGATGCAGTAGATGATATAGAGTACAGTATATATATATACATATGAGATGAGTAATGTAGAGTATGTAAATATTAAATTAAGTGGCATTGTTTAAAGTGGCTAGTGATACATTTTTTACATCAATTTCCATAAATTTCCATTATTAAAGTGAGCTGGAGTTGAGTCAGTATGTTGGCAGCAGCCACTCAATGTTAGTGGTGGCTGTTTAACAGTCTGATGGCATTGAGATAGAAGCTGTTTTTCAGTCTCTTGGTCCCTGCTTTGGGGCACCTGTACTGACCTCACGTTCTGGATGATAGGGGGGTGAACAGGCAGTGGCTCGGGTGGTTGTTGTCCTTGATGATCTTTATGGCCTTCCTGTGACATCGGGTGGTGTAGGTGTCCTGGAGGGCAGGTAGTTTGCCCCCGGTGATGCTTTGTGCAGACCTCACTACATAACCAAATGTAGTAATGAATAAATTGGCTATATTTCTTTAAATGGACAATTCTGTGAACTGTCTTGTGCAAGTTCTAAGTTGACACAATACCTGTTGGCAAGCATCAATATATTAGCCTGTATTTACGCCCCAAAAACTTAAACGATAACTAGCTGCTAATGTGGCGATCATAAAGAACTACAATTGCCATGATGATCTAGACGAGGCTGCCGAATCGAAGCAAATGTAAGAATCTCTCATTCATGACTGAACGGCCAGACACGACTCCAACACCATCATTAAGTTTGTTGATGACAGTGGTAGGCCTGATCACCGACAATGATGAGACAATCTATAGGGAGGAGGTCCGAGACCTGACCGTGTAGTGCAAGGACAACAACTTCTCCCTCAACGTGATCAAGACAATGGAGATGATTGTGGACTAGAGGAAAAGGAGGACCGAGCATGCCTTGGCGTCCACATCATCAACAAACAAAAATGGTCCAAGCACACCAAGACAATCGTGAAGAGGGAACGACAAAACCTATTCCCTCTCAGGAGACTGAAAAGTTTTGGCATGAGTCCTCAGATCCTCAAAAGGTTTTACAGCTGCACCATCGATGCATCCTTGATTTGTAGTTTTGTGTGATGTCTACTTTGATGCTAATTAGCATTTTCGAATCTGAAAGAAAATAGAGGCAAATATTTTCAGAAATATCCCCTTGTCCGAGGCAGATTTACATGGTACGTCACACCAGGGTAAGCCTACACGAAACACAGCCCTTTTATTTTAAGTGTTTCTAAAATCCTCTATGGGAAAAATGAATGGTGGAAAAACGATTGAAACCATTTCCCTGTTTGACAGCTAGGTTTAATGGGTATTATGACACTTCCACTTTGGGGCTCTATAATCCATACACCTGACAGGTGTGGCATATCAAGAAGCTAATTAAACAGCATGATCTTTCCACAGGTGCACCTTGTGCTGGGGACAATGAAAGGACACTAAAATGTGCAGTTTTTTCTGTCTGTAATAAAGCCCTAATTCCGATTGGCTGGGCCTGGCTCCCCAATTGACTGATTTCCTTCTATGAACTGTAACTCAGTAAAATCTTTGAAATTGGTGCATGTTGCATTTCTATTTTTGTTCAGTAATAATAACCATTGAAGACGTAAACTTGAAGTCATGCATGATATGTTGTATGGTCCTCCCACCACAACTCGGGAAACCATGCAGTTTATTAGGCTACAAATTAAATAAATGATGATGAACTTCACCTGGTGGTGAAAGTGGAAGGTGATCTTGATGCTCCTTTCCAATAAATTATTCTGGTGACATGATGATCGATGCTGCACTGCCGTTTGACTGACTTAATCTGGCTTTATTTTACAGTTAGTCTAAAAAATGTATAATTGATATGTTTGATTCACGTCTCCATCTCAAACTAAAATCTAAGTTAAAGAATAGATGACTATATATTATTTAAAGTTTGATTAGAGACTATTCTTTAACTTAGATTTTGGTTGAGTTGGAGACGTGAATCCAATTGATCAATTATTAAGTTGTATTTAAACTCGTATTAAAGCCAGATTAAGTCAGTGGCACGGATGGAACTATGCAAGCAGAAGTTACAGCTCCTTCAAATGTTGATACTTGGTTGCTTGCGTTGACAACCAAAACACAATTCAATATCACTTTTGTACAGTTAAGGCCATCTTACAAACTAATGTAACATTCAACCTTAAAATTAGTAACATCCATTGCCACATTGAGGTTAATGTAACTATACATTTCCTCTTATGTAATCATATAAAGCGTGTATTTGTCAACAAAGATATTTGTCAACAAAGAATCCTGAAACCACAAACACAGGCAGAAGGCAGTCAGTCACTTTACAGTTCTTTAATATCTTTCTCTTTCAATTTATTTTTTAAATGGATTTTTTACAATAATAAAATGATACAGAACAAAAACACAAGCACACACAGGCCCTGGCACACTCACACCCCATATATGCTAGAGTCCAGTCGTGTCGCATGGAGTGTTCATCGCCTAGGAGTTGGCATCATGTTGTTCCTATGCGGTAGTTGTGGCATCTGCAGTCTTGTCATAGTAGGCCACATCTGGAAATGGTGGAGAAAGCTTCACCAGTAACGTCATCATACTGGAAACTATTGTTACACACTCACGTCATCCGGCTCTTCTTCCTGAGCAGGCTCGTTCTGTTCGGGTGTTCCCAAGCAGGGTCACACTCATCCGGTTTACCTCTCCCAGACACAGCGGTAGTGGTAGTGGTGTGGCTGAGCATGGCCTATGGTACCTGTCCTCTCCCTTTTTATATTTATTTATATTTTTTATTTCACCTTTACTTAACCAGGTAGGCTAGTTGAGAACAGGTTCTCGTTTACAAATGCGACCTGGCCAAGATAAAGCAAAGCAGTGCGACAAAAACAACAACACAGAGTTACACATGGGATAAACAAACGTACAGTCAATAACACAAAATAAAAATATATGTACAGTGTGTGCAAATGTAGTAAGATTAAGGAAGTAAGGCAATAAATATACAATAGTGGCGAAATAATGACAATATGGCATTAACACTGGAGTGATAGATGTGCAGACAATGATGTGCAAGTAGAGATACTGGGGTGCAAAAGAGCAAAAAAATAAATAACAATATGGGGATGAGGTAGTTGGGTGTGCTATTTACAGATGGGCTGTGTACAGGTACAGTGATCGGTAAGCTGCTCTGACAGCTGATGCTTAAAGTTAGAGTGGGCAATATAAGTCTCCAGCTTCAGTGATTTTTGCAATTCGTTCCAGTCATAGGCAGCAGAGAACTGGAAGAAAAGGCGGCCAAATGAGGTGTTGGCTTTGGGGATGACCAGTGAAATATACCTGCTGGAGCGCGTGCGATCGGTGGTTGTTGCTATGGTGACCAGTGAGCTGAGATAAGGCGGTGCTTTACCTAGCAAAGACTTATACATGACCTGGAGCCAGTGGGTTTGGCGGCGAATATGTAGCGAGGGCCAGCCAATGAGAGCATACAGGTCGCAGTGGTGGGTAGTATATGGGGCTTTGGTGACAAAACAGATGGCACTGTGATAGACTACATCCAATTTGCTGAGTAGAGTGTTGGAGGCTATTTTGTAAATGACATAGCTGAAGTCAAGGATCGGTAGGATAGTCCGTTTTACGAGGGTATGTTTGGCAGCATGAGTGAATGAGGCTTTGTTGTCAAATAGGAAGCCGATTCTAGATTTAATTTTGGATTAGAGATGCTTAATGTGAGTCTAGAAGGAGAGTTTACAGTCTAACCAGACACCTAGGTATTTGTAGTTGTCCACATATTCAAGTCAGAACCGTCCAGAATAGTGATGCTAGTCGAGCGGACGGGTGCGGGCAGCAATCAATTGAATAGCATGCATTTAGTTTTACTTGGGTTTAAGAGCAGTTGGAGGCACGGAAGGAGAGTTGTATGGCATTGAATCTCGTTTGGAGGTTAGTTAACACAGTGTCCAAAGAAGGGCCAGATGTATACAGAATGGTGTCGTCTGCGTAGAGGCATAGAGTCTTTGCTGGCTTGAATCTCCAGAACATTGTTTGGGAACTGCCTTTGAGCTGCCCAATGCTCCTCAGGTGTGGGGAGTGTGGATCAGGTTCCTAATTAATACTCATTCCCTCAATGAGGGGATTTGATTAACCTGGCCCGGGCACCCGGATAGGCATTTTGCATCGGATTAAAGTTGATTGCATTTGTTTTGGAATTTGGAATGCCTCCCAGGCGTGAGCCAGGTGCCCTACTCAAAGCCCAAGGAGAAGTTGGCCCAAAACAAAAGTGATGTTATTAAGCACCTGGAGTAATAAGTAGGAGTCAGTGTTTTCACATGCAAAAGTTATTGCTTTTGATAAAAATGCTTCATCTGCCTTCATGGAAAATAGATGTATGTTTCTGGACGATGCACCATGCAGCCTTGTTCCATTTGAGAAGGGCACTCCTCCCTCATCACCAGGGGCAGATTGGCCATCTGGCAATTCTGGCAAATGCCAGATATTTTTTACGACTTTTGCGAAATTTGTCTATTATATGCTGTTCTCTCATCAACTGATCATATTTTCACCCATCAGACTATTCTAAATTTAATCTTGTCTTTACTAATATGTCAAATTAGTTTTGATTTAGAATGGCCCATTATCAAATGGGCAGGAACAGGGGCAGGGGAAAATGGAAATGTCATATGTATGCACTCGAATAGTGAATGGTATGGTGACTGGTATGGCAACTGCACCGCCCTCAACCGTAAGGCTCTCCAGAGGGTAGTGAGGTCTGCACAACGCATCACCGGGGGCAAACTACCTCCCCTCCAGGACACCTACACCACCCGATGCTACAGGATGCTACAGGAAGGCCATAAAGATCATCAAGGACATCAACCACCCGAGCCACTGCCTGTTCACCCCGCTGTCATCCAGAAGGCGAGGTCAGTACAGGTGCATCAAAGCTGGGACCGAGAGACTGAAAAACAGCTTCTATCTCAAGGCCATCAGACTGTTAAACAGCCACCACTAACATTGAGTGGCTACTGCCAACACACTGTCAATGACACTGACTCTACTCCAGCCACTTTAATAATGGGAATTGATGGGAAATGATGTAAATATATCACTAGCCACTTTAAACAATGCTACCTTATATAATGTTACTTACCCTACATTATTCATCTCATATGCATACGTAGATACATAGGACTGCATCCTTATGTAATACATGTATCACTAGCCACTTTAACTATGCCACTTGGTTTACATACTCATCTCATATGTATATACTGTACTCGATATCATCTACTGTATCTTGCCTATGCTGCTCTGTACCATCACTCATTCATATATCCTTATGTACATATTCTTTATCCCCTTACACTGTGTATAAGACAGTAGTTTTTTGGAATTGTTAGTTAGATTACTTGTTCGTTATTACTGCATTGTCGGAACTAGAAGCACAAGCATTTCGCTACACTCGCATTAACATCTGCTAACCATGTGTATGTGACAAATAACATTTGATTTGATTTTGATTTGATTTGGAGGCCGCTTTCCTGCAGTTTTGAAGAGCATGCAGCATCTCGCTTCATGGGAGGTGATATTCTGCCCAAGCTCTGTATGCCATGGGCTCTGCAATCCTGTTCCTGCAGCTACCCAGTGCTTTGGGAAACAAAGTGAAATCTGTTCGGGAACATCAGTAGTAGCATGTTTTCACAACAAAACATACTGTATTTCATTAAATTGTTGACATCCTCTATATACACACTCCAGAAAGGAATGAAGGAGAGAGAGGAGGAGATTGAAACACACAGTGGTGAGATATCCTGTAGTTAAAGGTAAAGTGTCAGCCTATTAATTCTGAAAATATAAGAAGTGCTATTCAAAATCAAATACAAATTCACTATAATTGTAGGCTAACTCTGTAAGCTGCCTTGCACAATCAATGAACCAACAGCATCTCATATGCCTATACTTTCTCTCCTATACTCATGTATAGAACGCTTGGAGTGTAGAATATGATAACAGTCCATCTAGTATGCATAATAATATAGGCCACACTCAAAGGTGATTACTAGAATGTATTTCCTTTGAGGGATAGTCTATAATTATATAACAAAGACATCTTAAATCCATGTTTTTTTCTGCCATGCGTAATATGCAGTAGGCAATGTATTGTAAACAGTACAATCATTTTAGTTGTTTTTTTGGGGGGGGGCTTGTTACACTTCATAAATGGAAATCAGTCAATTTAAATAAATACATTAGGCCCTAATCTATGGATTCCACATGATTGGGAATACATATACATCTCTTGGTCACACATACCGTAAAGAAATGGTGGCGGGGTGGATCAGAAACCCAGTCAGTATCTGGTGTGACCACCATTTCCCTCAGGCAGCGCGACACATCTCCTTCACATAGAGTTGAACAGGCTGTTGATTGTGACCTATAGAATGTTGTCCCACTCCTTTTCAATGTCTGTGCAAAATTGCTGGATATTGGTGGGACTGAAACATGCTGTCATACATGTCAATTAAGAATAGGGCTGTACGGTGACCATATTACAGCCAAACCGGAGGTCGCGAGTCATGATGGCAGTCAAATTTCACATGACCGTTTAGTCATGGTAATTAGGCTTCTCCAAGCTATGAAAATGGCGCCGATAGAGAGGGAAGCCGTACTTCTAGCCCCTAGGCAACTTTGCAGTATTTAGTTTTTTATGTATTATTTCTTACATTATTAGGCCAGAAATTTTTGCTGTGTTATTACAATAGCAGAGCGGCAGCAACTCACCAGCACTACCAGAATTACGACCAGGAATACGACATTCCCGAATCGAATCCTGTGTTCGTACTAGAGGTCGACCAATTAATCGGAATGGCCGATTAATTAGGGCCGATTTCAAGTTTTCATAACAATCGGAAATCGGTATTTTTGGACGCCGATTTGCCCATTTAAATATATATTTTTATACCTTTATTTAACTAGGCAATTCAGTTAAGAACACATTCTTATTTTCAATGACGGCCTAGGAATGGTGGATTAACTGCTTTGTTCAGGGGCAGAACGACAGATTTTCACCTTGTCAGCTCGGGGGATCAATCTTGCAACCTTACAGTTAACTAGTCCAACGCAATAACGACCTGACTGTCTCTCGTTGCACTCCACAAGAAGACTGCCTGTTACGCGAATGCAGTAAGCCAAGGTAAGTTGCTAGCTAGCATTAAACTTATCTTATAAAAACAATCAATCATAATCACTAGTTAACTACACATGGTTGATGATATTACTAGAAATTGTCCTGCATTACATATAATCTGACTGAGCATACAAGCATACAAGTATCTAAGTATCTGACTGAGCGGTGGTAGGCAGAAGCAGGTGTTACGGTTTTCTAGTGGTGATGAAGGAGAGTCGGACCAAACTGCAGCGTGTCGATTGCGATCCATGTTTAATACAACAAAGAAACACGAACTTACAAAAAACAACAAACGAAACCGAAACAGCCTATCTGGTGCAAACTAACAGAGAGTACACATAGGACACTAAGGACAATCACCCACGACAAACTCAAAGAATATGGCTGCCTAAATATGGTTCCCAATCAGAGACAACGATAAGCACCTGCCTCTGATTGAGAACCACTCCAGACAGCCATAGACTTTGCTAGATAACCCACTAAGCTACAATCCCAATACCACCACCAAAACCCCAAGACAAACACACCACAATTACAAAAACCCCATGCCACACCCTGGCCTGACCAAATACATAAAGATAAACACAAAATACTTTGACCAGGGCGTGACAGAACCCCCCCTAAGGTGCGGACTCCCGAACGCACCTCAAAACAATAGGGAGGGTCCGGGTGGGCGTCTGTCCATGGTGGCGGCTCCGGCGCGGGACGTGGACCCCACTCAGTTAATGTCTTAGTCCCCTCTCCCTTCGTCCCTGGATAGTCCACCCTCGCCGCCGACCATGGCCTAGTAGTCCTCACCCAGAACCCCACTGGACTGAGGAGCAGATCGGGACTGAAGGACAGCTCGGGACTGAGGCAGCTCGGGACTGAGGGGAAGCTCGGGAGTGAGAGAAAGCTCAGGAGTGAGAGGAAGCTCAGGCAGGTAGATAGATCTACCAGATCCTGGCTGGCTGGTGGTTTCAGCAGATCCTGGCTGACTGGCAGATCCTGGCTGACTGGCAGATCTGGCAGATCTGGAAGAGTCTGGTTGACTGGCAGATCTGGAAGAGTCTGGTTGACTGGCAGATCTGGAAGAGTCTGGTTGACTGGCAGATCTGGAAGAGTCTGGTTGACTGGCAGATCTGGAAGAGTCTGGTTGACTGGCAGATCTGGAAGAGTCTGGTTGACTGGCAGATCTGGAAGAGTCTGGTTGACTGGCAGATCTGGAAGAGTCTGGCTGACTGGCAGATCTGGAAGAGTCTGGCTGACTGGCAGATCTGGAAGAGTCTGGCTGACTGGCAGATCTGGAAGAGTCTGGCTGACTGGCAGATCTGGAAGAGTCTGGCTGACTGGCAGATCTGGAAGAGTCTGGCCGACTGGCGGATCCTGGCCGACTGGCAGATCCTGGCCGACTGGCACTACTGGCAGATCCTGGCCGACTGGCACTTCTGGCGGATCCTGGCTGACTGGCACTTCTGGCGGATCCTGGAAGACTGGTGGATCCTGGCTGACTGGTGGATCCTGGCAGACTGGCGAATCCTGGCTGACTGGCGGATCTAACTGATCCTGACAGACTGGCGACGCTGGGCAGACTGGCGGCGCTGGGCAGACTGGCGGCGCTGGGCAGACTGGCGGCGCTGGGCAGACTGGCGACGCTGGGCAGACTGGCGGTGCTGGGCAGACTGGCGATGCTGGGCAGACTGGTGACGCTGGGCAGACTGGGAGCACTGGCGGCGCTGGGCAGACTGGCAGACTGGCGGCACTGGCGGCGCTGGGCAGACTGGCGGCACTGGCGGCGCTGGGCAGACTGGCGGCTCCTTGCAGACTGACAGCTCCTTGCAGACTGACATCTCCTTGCAGACTGACAGCTCCTTGCAGACTGACAGCTCTGGCTGCTTCATGTAGACTGACAGCTCTGGCTGCTCCTTGCAGACTGGCAGCTCCATGCAGACTGGCAGCTCTGGCTGCTCCATGCAGACTGACAGCTCTGGTTGCTTCATGCAGACTGGCAGCTCTGGCTGCTTCATGCAGACTGGCAGCTCTGGCTGCTCCATGCAGACTGGCAGCTCTGGCTGCTCCATGTAGACTGACAGCTCTGGCTGCTCCATGTAGACTGACAGCTCTGGCTGCTCCATGCAGACTGGAAGCTCTGGCTGCTCCTTGCAGACTGGCAGCTCCATGCAGACTGACAGCTCTGGCTGCTCCATGCAGACTGACAGCTCTGGCTGCTCCATGCAGACTGAGACAGCTCTGGCTACTCCATGCAGACTGACAACTCTGGCTGCTCCATGCAGACTGGCAGCTCTGGCTGCTCCATGCAGACTGACAGCTCTGGCTGCTCCATGCAGAGACTGGCTGCTCCATGCAGACAGTTCTGGCTGCTCTCTGGCTGCTCCATGCAGACTGACATCTCTGGCTGGACTGACAGCTCTGGCTGCTCCATGCAGGCTGGCAGCTCTGGCTTCTCCATGCAGGCTGGCAGCTCTGGCTTCTCCATGCAGGCTGGCAGCTCTGGCTGCGCTGAACAGGCGGGAGACTCCGGCAGCGTAGGAGAGGAGAAAGGCTCTGGCTGCGCTAAACAGGCGGGAGGCTCCGGCAGCGCTGTAGAGGAGGAAGGCTCTGGCTGCGCTGAACAGGCGGGAGGCTCCGGCAGCGCTGTAGAGGAGAAAGGCTCTGGCTGCGCTAAACAGGCGGGAGACTCCAGCAGCGCAGGAGAGGAGAAAAGCGCTGGCTGCGCTGAACAGGTGAGGCACACTGAAGGCCTGGTGCATGGTGCTGGAACTGGTGGTACTGGATCGAGGACACGCACAGGAAGCCTGGTGCGGGGAGCTGCTACCGGAGGACTGGAGTGTGGAGGTGGCACAGGATGGGCTAGACCGTGAAGGCGTACTGGAGATCTTGAGAGCAGTGTTGGCACAGGATGTGCAAGGCTAGGGATGTGCACAGGAGGCCTGGTGCGTGAGGCTGGCACCAACTTCACCAGCCGACTAACACGCACCTCAGGACGAGTATGGAGCGCTAACCCAGGTGCCATCAAATCCCCAACACGTTCCGTCGGGCGAATTCCATGCAAAAAGCACCAACACAGCAACTCCCTCATTTCTCTCTCCTCCAATTTCCCCATTAACTCCTTCACAGTCTCTGGTTCTGGTCTCCTCCTTGGCTCCTCACGATAAACAGGGAGAGTTGGCTCAGGTCTGACTCCTGACTCTGCCACACTCTCCCTGAGCCCCCCACCAAGAAATGTTTGGGGCTGATTCTCAGGCTTCCATCCGCTACGCCGTGCTGCCTCCTCATATCTGCGCCTCTCAGCTTTCGCCGCCTCCAGTTCTTCCTTGGGGCGGCGATATTCTCCAGGCTGAGCCCAGGGTCCTTTACCGTCCAGTTCTTCCTCCCATGTCCATTTCTCCAGGTGGTGCAGCCTCTCCCACTGCAGCTGCTGCTGCTCCTGCTGCTGCTGCCTCTGTTGCCTCTCCTGTGGTTCCTGCCTGTTAACACGCTGCTTGGTCCGTTGGTGGTGGGTGATTCTGTTACGGTTTTCTAGTGGTGATGAAGGAGAGTCGGACCAAACTGCAGCGTGTCGATTGCGATCCATGTTTAATACAACAAAGAAACACGAACTTACAAAAAACAATAAACGAAACCGAAACAGCCTATCTGGTGCAAACTAACAGAGAGTACACATAGGACACTAAGGACAATCACCCACGACAAACTCAAAGAATATGGCTGCCTAAATATGGTTCCCAATCAGAGACAACGATAAGCACCTGCCTCTGATTGAGAACCACTCCAGACAGCCATAGACTTTGCTAGATAACCCACTAAGCTACAATCCCAATACCACCACCAAAACCCCAAGACAAACACACCACAATTACAAAAAACCCATGCCACACCCTGGCCTGACCAAATACATAAAGATAAACACAAAATACTTTGACCAGGGCGTGACAGCAGGTGTGTAAACATTCATTCAAACAGCACTTTCGTGCATTTTGCCAGCAGCTCTTCGTTGTGCATCAAGCATTGCGCTGTTTATGACTTCAAGCCTATTAACTCCCGAGATGAGGCTGGTGTAACCGAAGTGAAATGGCTGGCTAGTTAGCGCTCACTAATAGCGTTTCAAACTTCACTCGCTCTGAGCCTTCTAGTAGTTGTTCCCCTTGCTCTGCATGGGCTGGTGCACTTCACAAAATAGATGGCATCATGAGGAAAAACAATTATGTTGATATATTGGAGCAACATCTCAAGACATCAGTCAGAAAGTTAAAGCTTGGTCGCAAATGGTTCTTCCAAAATGGACAATGACCCCAAGCATACTTCAAAAGTTGTGGCAAAATGGCTTAAGTACAACAAAGTCAAGGTATTGGAGTGGCCATCACAAAGCCCTGACCTCATTCCCATAGAAAATCTGTGGGCAGAACTGAAAACGCGTGTTCGAGCAAGGAGGCCTACAAACTTGACTCTACAAAATTCAACCAACTTATTGTGGGGAATTTGTTGGAGGCTACCCGAAACGTTTGACCCAAGTTAAACAATTTAAAGGCAATGCTACCAAATAAATAATTCTCTCTACTATTCTTCTAATATTTCACATTCTTTAAATAAAGTGGTGATCCTAACTGACCTATAACAGGGATATTTTTACTAGGATTAAATGTCAGGAATTGTGGAAAACTGAGTTTAAATGTATTTGGCTGAGGTGTATGTGAACTTCCTGTATAGGGGAAGTAATCACACAGGTGATTGAGTCCATGTGAGTGCAATAATTGTTGAAGCGCGTGACAGGGGAAGGCAGGTGTGCGTAATGATGGTGGGAGGAGTGTGTAATGCTGGGGAACCTGGCGCCTTTGAGGGAGAAGGCGTGACAATTCGCTTGACAATCGCCGGCTGAAGAAATTTCATGATTGCCACTGCCCTAATGCAGAGCATCGCAAACTTGCTCAATGGGTGACATGTCTGGAAGAACTGGCACATTTTCAGATTTCAGTAATTGTGTACAGATCCTTGCGATATGGGGCTGTGCATTTACATGCTGAAACATGAGGTGATGGCGGATGAATGGCACAACAATGGGCCTCAAGATCTTGTGCTTTCAAATTTCCATCGATAAAATGCAATTGTGTTAGTTGTCCGTAGCTTATGCCTGCCCCTACCATAACCCCACCGCCACCATGGGGCACATCAGCAAACCGTTCGCCCACACGACGCCATACATATTGCTATCTGCCTGGTACAGCTGAAACCGGGATTCATCCGTGAAAAATACACTTCTCCAGCGTGCCAGTGGCCATCGAAGATGAGTATTTGCCCACTGAAGTTGAGGACGATGAGCACGCAGATCAGCTTTTGTGCAGACATTCTTCGGTTGTGCAAACCCACAGTTTCATCAGCTGCCTGGGTGGCTCGTCTCAGACCATCTCGCTGGTGAAGAAGCTGGATGTAGAGATCCGGGGCTGGCGTGGTTTCACGTGGTTTGCGTTTGAGGCCGATTGTACATACTGCCAAATTCTTTAAAATTATTTTGGAGGCGGAAGAGAAATTAACATTCAATTCTCTGGCAACAGCTCTGGTGGACATTCCTGCAGTCAGCATGCCAATTGCACACTCTTAAGACTTGAACCATCTGTGGCATTGTGTTGTGTGACAAAACTGCACATT
Organism: Oncorhynchus tshawytscha; assembly: GCF_018296145.1. Classification (NCBI taxonomy): domain Eukaryota; kingdom Metazoa; phylum Chordata; class Actinopteri; order Salmoniformes; family Salmonidae; genus Oncorhynchus; species Oncorhynchus tshawytscha. The sequence continues at coordinate 45,574,878 of NC_056435.1, read as the reverse complement.
TTACAGAGGCCTTTTATTGTCCCCAGCACAAGGTGCAACTGTATAATGATCATGCTGTTTAATCAGCTTCTTGATATGCCACACCTGTCAGGTGGATAGATTATATTGGCAAAGGAGAAATGCTCACTAACAGGGATGTATACAAATTTGTGCACCCAATTTCAGAGATTGTGCTTATGGAACATTTCTGGGATATTGTATATCAGCTCATGAAACATGGGACCAACACTTTACATGTTGCAGTCTTATGCCTATTTTGGAATAAAAACTCTGAGAGGACAAAATGTCCTCCTGTATCAGAGTCACCTGATATTCCTTCAGACTTTACCTCACAGATGGTCTTCCGCAGTGCAGATGGACAGATCAAATACAGGAGTACACAGTGTCTATGACTCAAGCATACATCAGAGTGTATACCCATACCCATTTACATTCATATGTCACCTCTCCATCTGGAGCCTACTCTCTGAGCACATGTCAGGTACACACAAAGAAAGCCAGGGTAAGTAACTAAATACAGGCCCAGATTGGACTAACCTGACATATACCTGACTCACACCAGGTCAGAGTAATGGGAAACGACACACAGCCCATCTATATGCATGGCCTGGTCGCAGGATAGAGGGCTCAAAGAGCTGAATGTTACATTCTGGCCTTAGTTTACTTATAGATAATTATGACTATGAAGAAGTCATCAAATGTATTTCTTTTAACCTATGTGGCACTTAGTACAAGTTAGCTACTGTGGACAAACTAACTAACAGCACACACAGTTAAAACCAACCCTTCCTCCCCTCTGTGTATAAATACGCGTGGGAGCCTCTGACTCTGTCTGCTTTATGATTGATCTGTAATGAGAACCAGGTGAGTGTTAGCCAGCATCCCTAGCCCCCTAGTGCGGGGTCATGTCAGGGGTCACAGAGACGAGTCAGTCTCCCCCAGGGGGTTAATAGAGGCCAGAGTGGGGCTGAAACATTGGGGGTCACATTTCAATTGGATCACAGCTCTACGTGTCACAGAACTCACTGACATCCCATGTGACCAGAAGTCCAATCAGTCTTTCAGTTTGGATCTTTAAGGCATCAAAGAGTCTCATATCTTTATCAGCCTCTGATATACCCGTAACCCTCTCTATCTCCCCCATCTATCACACTCTCTATCCCAGACACGTGTTCATTCTTTATTTTTTCTTCCATCTTTTATCACAGCACTCAGTTTTTCACCAGTGTGATCAATGTGCACTCACGCCTTCTCTCATATGGTTCATGAAAGCTCCACGGATCTTTCAACTTTCATACTTGTCCCTTAAATCCCCAGTCTCTCATCTCTCACATCCTCACTTCTCAAGACTTAAATAATAAACGATGTTAGTGATGTACTGATTCTACTAAACTGAGGTAAACCCCTCAATCTCTCTGCTGAGTGTGCACCCGTGTGTGTGTGTGATGGTGCTGACTAGGAGCTGGAGCCCAGAAGCCCTCTAGACTGATGGATGAGCCCTGGGCCAGGTAACATGTGGGAACCAGATGCTGCATGGGGGCATCTTGTCCGATGAAGAGGACAGAGATGATGATGACATAATGAACATGGTGCCAAAGTGTTCCCCTTCATCACGATGCTGGTCATGGTGTCATCTAACTTCCGTCTGGCTTCATCCAGTCTTTCATTCCATTTCTCGGGCATGCACTCTACATCAACTTGGGATCCACGTGTGTAAATTTAGAATACGTCAGATGATTGTACTCGAATATCTAAAACACGGACACTGAACAGAGCTCTGTGTATTCTCACTGTCACAGTGCTTTACTGCTTCCTGTCCTGGCAAGTTTTTCATGGGAGTTTGAGCGCAATGCTATAATCAAGAAGAGGAAGCATTTAACATAACAGTAGTTCAATCCTCACAGGTATGTGTTCACTGGGGCAATGCTCATTGTAGGCCCAGAGTGCTACAGCACAATTATATGAACCCACTATTAATAATATAGTCAAAGTTCTCACAACATGGATTCTGTTTCATGGAGAGTGAATACATGGGACTAAAAGGTCATTTTCAGCACAAGGGTAAAAGTGATATCCCCTAGTGTCAGAGTCAGCTAAAAAACATCACTGCTGCATAATGACAGTGATTAATCCAACAAACAGGCAAAGCCTTCATTATCTCGTCTCTGGGAGCTTAATCAGGGCTCTGGGATGAGCTGCATGAGAGAGAGCGAGAGACTAATGCGTGGGCCTCATATAGGGTACATGTCTTAAAGAGTGTGTACTATTGAGTGTATACCATATTTTTATGTGGCACAGTTTTCGGTAACTAAAGTATGCGTGGTGCAAGCATGGTTGGTGCTGTGGAGAGTTTCCTGCTCAAGTCTGGGAATACTAAGCAGGGATTCTCAATATTTTTTCCCAAGTGCCCCCTTTCCACATTTGAAAAAAGTCCTTTTGTTATGTTCATTATATTATCTCCACCGTATTTTGGCTAAACATTGTTGTTATGCTAGGTGGGGAACGTGAGCATTTTAGAGTGACAGCTGATAAACCGGAGCTGTTTATATGGAACAAAATGTTGTTCTTCCAACACAACATTGGTGACGAGGATGGCTGATCCTGCACCCATCATCCCCACCATCTCTTTGCCTCCTCCGGACCCGTTTCAGCCTCACCCAGGCAATCCTGTCATTGCCTGGCAGCAATGGAATGTATTGTTATAAACTTATCTTTTAACTTTGAAAGTTTCTTCAAGTGCAGTCGCAAAAACCATCAAGCGCTATGATGACACTGGCTGAATGAATGATGTGGCTTGCTATAGAGATCCGGCATTTACAAAATTACACTAATAGGCGCAGTGGGGGAAAAAGTTGAGTAAGAGTGAAAGTCACCCAGTAAAATACCCTTTGAGTAAAACTCTAAAAGCACTTGGTTTCAAATATATTTAAGTATGACATGTAAATGTATTTGCTAAAATACGCTTAAGTATCAAAAACTAAAAGAAAAAGTATAAATAATTTTAATTCCTAATATTAAACAAACCAGACGACATGATTGTATTTAAAAATATATATATACGGATAGCCAGGGGCACACTCCAACATCCAGACATAATTTGTAAACAAAACATTTGCGTTTTGGTGAGACCGCCAGATCAGAGGCAGTAAGGGTGACCAGGGATGTATTTGGAATTTTATTAGGATCCCCATTAGTTGTTGCGAAAGCCGCAGCTACTCTTCCTGGGATCCACACAGAACATGAAGCATGAAATAATACAGGACATTAATAGACAAGAACAGACTGCAGAAATTTCAAAACGGAACACATAACCTACGTACATATCAATATATGCATACTAAATATCTAGGTCAAATTGGGGAGAGGTGTTGTGCTGTGAGGCGTTGCTTTATCTGTTTTTTTAAAACCAGGTTTGCAGTTAATTTGAGCAACATGAGATGGAAGGGAGTTCCATGCAATTATGGCTCTATAAAATACTGTACGCTTTCTTGAATTTGTTCTGGTTTTGGGGACTATGAAAAGGACCCCTGGTGGCATGTCTGGTGGGGTAAGTGTGTCTGTCAGAGCTGTGCATAAGTTGACTATGCAAACAATTTCAAATTTTCAACACATTGATTCTTATAAAAAGAAGAAGAGATGAAGTCAGTCTCTCCTCAACTCTTAGCCAAGAGAGACTGGCATGCATGGTATTCATATCAGCCCTCTGATTACAATGAAGATGTCACACCTGACCTGAGAGAGCCTTTTTATGTCTCTATTTTGGTTTGGTCAGGGTTTGATTTGGGTGGGCATTCTATGTCCTTTATTTCTATGATTTGTGTATCTACACTGCTCAAAAAAATAAAGGGAACACTTAAACAACACAATGTAACTCCAAGTCAATCACACTTCTGTGAAATCAAACTGTCCACTTAGGAAGCAACACTGATTGACAATAAATTTCACATGCTGATGTGCAAATGGAATAGACAACAGGTGGAAATTATAGGCAATTAGCAAGACACCCCCAATAAAGGAGTGGTTCTGCAGGTGGTAACCACAGACCACTTCTCAGTTCCTATGCTTCCTGGCTGATGTTTTGGTGACTTTTGAATGCTGGCGGTGCTTTCACTCTAGTGGTAGGATGAGACGGAGTCTACAACCCACACAAGTGGATGGCACATCAATGCGAGCTGTGGCAAGAAGGTTTGCTGTGTCTGTCAGCGTAGTGTCCAGAGCATGGAAGCGCTACCAGGAGACAGGCCAGTACATCAAGAGATGTGGAGGAGGCCGTAGGAGGGCAACAACCCAGCAGCAGGACCGCTACCTCCGCCTTTGTGCAAGGAGGAGCAGGAGGAGCACTGCCAGAGCCCTGAAAAATGACCTACAGCAGGCCACAAATGTACATGTGTCTGCTCAAACGGTCAGAAACAGACTCCATGAGGGTGGTATGAGGGCCCGACGTCCACAGGTGGGGGTTGTGCTTACAGCCCAAAACCGTGCAGGACGTTTGGCATTTGCCAGAGAACACCAAGATTGGCAAATTCGCCACTGGCGCCCTGTGCTCTTCACAGATTAAAGCAGGTTCACACTGAGCACGTGACAGACGTGACAGAGTCTGGAGACACCGTGGAGAACGTTCTGCTGCCTGCAACATCCTCCAGCATGACCGGTTTGGCGGTGGGTCAGTCATGGTGTGGGGTGGCATTTCTTTGGGGGGCCGTACAGCCCTCCATGTGCTCGCCAGAGGTAACCTAACTGTCATTAGGTACCGAGATGAGATCCTCAGACCCCTTGTGAGACCAAATGCTGGTGCAGTTGGCCTTGGGTTCCTCCTAATGCAAGACAATTCTAGACCTCATGTGGCTGGAGTGTGTTAGCAGTTCCTGCAAGAGGAAGGCATTGATGCTATGGCTCGCCCGTTCCCCAGACCTGAATCCACTTGAGCACATCTGGGACATCATGTCTCGCTCCATCCACCAACGCCACATTGCACCACAGACTGTCCAGGAGTTGGCGGATGCTTTAGTCCAGGTGTGGGAGGAGATCCCTCAGGAGACCATCCGCCACCTCATCAGGAGCATGCCCAGGCATTGTAGGGAGGTCATACAGGCACGTGGAGGCTACACACACTACTGAGCCTCATTTTGACTTGTTTTAAGGACATTACATCAAAGTTGGATCAGCCTGTAGTGTAGTTTTCCACTTTAATTTTGAGTGTCACTCCAAATCCAGATCTCCATGGGTTGATAAATTTGATTTCCATTGATAATTTTTGTGTGATTTTGTTGTCAGCACATTCAACTATGTAAAGAAAAAAGTATTTAATAAGAATATTCCATTCATTCAGATCTAGGATGTGTTATTGTAGTGTTCCCTTTATTTTTTTGAGCAGTGTATGTTTTGGCCGGGTATGGTTCTCCATCAGGGACAGCTGTCTATCATTGTATCTGATTGGGAATCATACTTAGGTAGCCCTTTTCCCCTCCTTTCAGTGTGGGTAGTAACTTTGTTAGAGGCATCATAGCCCTGTTTAGCGTCACAGTCATTTTGTATTGTTTATTGTTTTGTTGGCGACATTCTAATAAAAAGGAATATGTATGCTCCCCACGCTGCACCTTGGTCTCATTCCGACGACGGCCGTGACAGAAGAGCAAGATGTGCTGCTTTGCTCTGCACCAGTTGCAGCTTAACAAGGTCTTTCTTCGTAGCACTTGACCACATGAATAGACAATAATCAAGATAAGACAAAACTAGAGCCTGCAGGACTTGCTTTGTGGAGTTTGGTGTCAAAAAAGCAGAACATATCTTCATTAGACTTTTCCCCATCTTTACAACAATTGAATCTACGTTTTGACCATGACAGATAACAATCTAAGGTAACACCAAGTAATTTAGTTTCTTCAACTTGTTCAACAGCCACAACATTCATTACAAGATTCATCTGAGGTCTAGAGCTTAGGGAATGATTTGTACCATATTCAATGCTCTTAGTTTTAAAGATTTTCAGGAACAGTTTATTACTGGCCACCCATTCCAAAACTGACTTCTTGTTACGGGTTTCAGTGACTTCATTAGCTGTGGTTACTGACATGTATATGGTTGAATCATCAGCATACATGGACACACAGGCTCTGTTTAATGCCAGTGGCATGTCATTAGTAAAAATATTTTTAAAAGAGGGCCTAGAAAACTGCCCTGTGGTACACCACACCCTATCTGTTTGACATTAGAGAAGCTTCCATTAAAGAAAACCATCAGTTCTATTAGATATATAGCTCTGAATCCACGATATGGCAGAGGTTGAAAAGCCATAAAACATTAGTTCTCAACAACAGGTTATGGTCAATAATATCAAAGGCTGCACATAAATCTAACAGTACAGCTCCCACAATCTTCTTATCAATTTTTTTCAACTAATCGTCAGTAATTTGTGTCAATGCAGTACATGTTGAGTGTCCTCTATAAGTATGCTGAAAGTGTACATAGAAATAGCATAGTATTTATTTCCAACAGTTTGCTAAGAGCTGTCAGCAAACTGTTTGGTCTGCTGTTAGAACCAATAAAGGCTGCTTTACCACTCTTGGGTTGAGGAAGGACTTTGACTTCCCTCTAGGCCTGAGGACAAACACCTTCCTCTAGAGTCAGATAAAAGATATTACAGATAGAAGTGGCCATAGAGTCAGCTTCCATCCTCAGTAGCCTTCCATCTAAATTGTCAGTGGCAGGATAACAATTTTTCCACCTGTCCAATAACGTTACAAAATCCAAACTTACAATGCTTTTCTTTCATTATTTGTTTTATGCATGAACACGATGGCTCAGTGTTCGTTGTTGGCATTTCCTGCTTAAGTTAGCACACTTTGTCAATTAAGTAATCATTAAAATAATTGGCAACATCAAATGGTTTTGTGATGAATAAGCCATCTGATTCGATCAAAGAGAGTTGAATTAGTCTTTCTGCCCATAATTTCAATTAAAAGTACGCCAAAGTTTTTTTTCTCCATTGATCATTGACCATTGATCTTGGCTTCATAATACAGTTTTATCTTCTTTTTGTTAAGTGTAGTCACATCATTTCTCAATTTGCAGTAAGTCAGCCAGTCAGATGTGCAGCCAGACTTATTAGCCACTCCATTTGCCCCATCTCTTTCAACCAGACAGTTTTTCAATTCCTGTCACGTTTTATCAAGGTGGGTGGAATCAGGCGCAGAGAGCAAGTTTCAGTGATTCGAACAGTTTATTCTCCGGCGCACAAAAAACACGGTCAACCCAACACACAGGGTGAATAATCCAACACAGGATCAAAATAGACCGGAGAATAAAACACAAGTGCTACACCAAATGACACGAATACAAAAACAATCCCGCACAAAACAAGGGCGGGACAACCTACTACATATAAGGATGTTAATTAAACTAAAATACACACAGGTGAAACTAATAAGACAAAACCAACAGACAAACGAAAAAGGGATCGGTAGTGGCTAGTAGGACGGTGACGACGACCGCCGAGCACCGCCCGAATAGGCAGGAGAGCCAACTTCGGCGGAAGTCGTGACAATTCCTCATCAATCCATGGAGCTTTAACAGTTCTAAAAGTCTGTTTCTGTTCTCTTTATAAGTGTGGGAATTTGACAATTTTCCTGTCCCTCTAAGCATTCAAAATGTAACGAGTACTTTTGGGTGTCAGGGAAAATGTATGGAGTAGTACTTAAAGGTACTTTACACCACTGTTCGTGGGGGACGACATGTTTACTGTTGAAATGTTTTTTTTATTTTATTGAGAGAGCCTAAATTAAATACACCACCAAAAGCTTGATTTTGTTTCATTTGAAGGACCTAGGACATTTCTGGGGGTTTGAAACTCATATCCTGCTATTCTACATAGTTTGACAAGACTGATGACATATTTTAGGCAGGCTATCTAATAAGAATAAGAATAATAAATAAATAAATAAATAATAATGGATAAGGAAAATAAAGTCTAGACCCGACATCCACAAATGTTATTCAGCTACCAAATATGGTTTATTATTATAATTTATATAAACCCTCATTTGAATAATACATATTCTCTTTTACAGAAAGTGAATAGAACAATTGATAGCGACAGAGTCACACACTGTATAAGATTACTTCCCAAGCAAAGCCAATTTTTTGGACTCCTCGACTTTAGAATGTCGCAGCTTAGCTTCTGAATGTCACAGAGACAAACCAAAGATATCCCATGTGCATTGGCATTGCATCTTCCTCTGGCATTTTACCGATTGTTTTGTTCATTAATGTATTTTTTTACTAGAATAGTTTCTAGCCTAAAGCATTGCAGAGTTATGCGTTGTTATAAATCAGTTCATACAATCTGCCACAGCCAGAGTTGGCTCCCAGCCTCCCGAGTGTCTGGGTGTCTGTGGGAGGATGGGTGGGATATTGCCTGAGAGAGCGTGCGGCTCTGCAGAGAGGTTAGATGGGCTGTCAGCTGTGTCAGCTTGGCCCTGGCTGTCTGGAGGAGGAGAGAAGTGGAGGATGGGGGAGTGAGGCGAGCGGGCAGTCGGTTCAGCCTCAGTTTCCTATGTGTGTTTCCTGTGTGTTTTAATGTGCAGCTCATCTCTAGGGCTCAGTGCCTGTTTCCTGTGTGTGATGGGTGCCAGGCCCAGGGCTCACACACACAGTTGGCCCCCAGCACTGGGGCCCACCACCACTGACCACTGACTCAGCCAGCCCACACACACACACACACACACACACACACACACACACACACACACACACACACACACACACACACACACACACACACACACACACACACACACACAACAGGTTTAAAGGTTTACAGCACTGGAGAGCCAGGAGTGCAGAGTCAGTGAGAGGGAAGTTTTGATATTTCTCTCTTGATTTCTCCCTCACTAGCACTCACTCCCCTGACCCCACTGCTAACACTGGGCAGAGATCCAAGACTTACACAACCTTCAAACATCTGGCTGCAGGGCTCACCACCAGGTGCTCAGCCAGACATTACATAAAGACACTGAGCAAAATATATATGCTGCTATTATACACTGAGTGTAGAAACACCTTCTTAATATTAAGTTGCAACCCCCCTTTTTGCCCTCAGAACAGCCTCAATTTGTTGGGGCATGGACTCTACAAGGTGTCGAAAGCGTTCCACAGGGATGCTGGCCCAGGTTGCCTCCAATGCTACCCACAGTTGTGTCAAGTTGGCTGGATGTCCTTTCGGAGGTGGACCATTCCTGATACACACGGGAAACTGTTGAGCATGAAAACTCCAGCTGCATGGCAGTTTTTGACACAAACCAGTCCTACTACCATACCCTGTTCAAAGGCACTTAAATATTTTGTCTTGCCCATTCACCCTCCATACATAAACAATCCATGTCTCAATTGCTTAAAAATCTTTATTTTACCTGTGTCTTCATCTACAGGGATTAAAGTGGATTTAACAAGTGACATCCATAAGGGATAATAGCTTTCACCTGGATTCACCTGGTCAGTCTGTCATGGAAAAAGCAGGTGTCCTTAATGTTTTGTACATTCTGTGTACAAAATATTATTTTAGTGATGGGACAATTTCTTTGCATCCAGATACAAATAATTTGTTTTGGTGGGATGTGAGGTGAAAAGATGAGCATTGCTTAAAACAGTGACTGGTTCAGTTGTTCTAAGATTGTGTTTGAGACTCCTGTGCAGCCACTGCTAACATGCCGTCTGACAAACAGTATGTTTGACTGTGATTTTTGGATGGGTGGGTGGGAGCTTTTGATTGTGTGTTTTGGGTGTGTGGGTGGGAGTGTTGGACTGTGTTTTGGGTTTGTGGGTGGGAGTGTTTCACTGTGTATATCAGGGTCAGGCCTGGGGTTCTGGTGAAAATACAAGCAAACAGAAGGAGTAGGAGTCTCAGAAGACAAAATATGTGAAAAAAGTGGGTGGGAAGTGAGGCTATGCAGGTGACACACACATACACACTCACTTTCACACTCTTCACATACACTGCTGCTACTCTGTTGATTATCTATCCTGATTGCCTAGTCATGTTTACCCCTACCTGCATGTACATACAGTGGGGCAAAAAAGTATTTAGTCAGCCACCAATTGTGCAAGTTCTTCCACTTAAAAAGATGAGAGAGGCCTGTAATTTTCATCATAGGTACACTTCAACTATGACAGACAAATTGAGAAAAAAACCCCAGAAAAACACATTGTAGGATTTTTCATGAATTTATTT